>NC_052617.1:14244906-14408518 GCF_016545825.1 Eucalyptus grandis | reverse complement strand
TTTATGGTAACAAAACTTTCCTGGCGTATTTGGATATCTTTGACCGCAAACAATACTCAAGCAAACATGGATATCTCACAAAAGATAATTGGCTTAGTAATGACAACATTTAAATCTGCATCCACAGAAATAAGTTAGTCATGTAAATGAACAACTATCTTTGCCATGAAATACCAATTAGTGCTTAAAATAAACAAACGATCAAATAGTCCAAATCCAAATCCAGTCACAACCAAACAACCAAACAAAAGTAAAGTCAATAAAAAAAGTCAAGAGTTAAATCTCAAATCTCAAATCTGCACAACATCTCTCCCTTTTTTGTCAGCATTAAAAATGTAGAGACGAAAAGATAATAGAATTAGGATTGCTTTAAAACACGAACAAGCTAGAAATCTCCCATTGACGACAATCCTTCTAGCTTTTTCAAATCCTCTTCAATTGAGCTACATCTTCACCCTTGGCATTTGCTTGAACTTGAAGAGTAAGGGCATGAATTTGATCATGCAAGGAAACTGAAGAGGCTTGACCATCTCTGCAAGTTCTGAACTTCGCATCCTGCAGCATAAATTTGCATCGCATCTCCATAAGAACATCAAGTACTCTGCAAAGTCTAAATTATCGCTTTGAGTACCGACTTCGCACGATCGGAGGTGTATTGACATATGATGGCAAGTCAGCACGATCACTCGATTTGGCGATGAAACCTCATGGCCTTCCTCCGAATTGAGAGGCATATATGTCTTCCGGATCTGCAGAACGACTAAATCCTTCACTAGTAGCAGCAATTGAAGATGTACCTCTTCAGATCTCCCCTGTTTCATTACCTTCAGCATAGAAGTACTCTTTATACTGCTTCCTCTGTCACCTCTTGCCTCTTCTTCTTCCATAATCCTTTCTTCCTCTGCTTCTTTCTCCATTGATTCTTCCTTCACTCCTTTGTTCGATCTCTTCTCCTGTCTTGATCCTATCTCTCCTCCGTCTCCCGAACAACGTAGTTTTTCAATGCAAGAGCAAATTGTACCATTTAGCTCCAATGATAGATTTGCCTTTTGATTTAGAGTCAATTCCCGGACATCATTGATGTTGAATTGCCCGAGTTCTTCTTGCATAGCTTCAATCCAACTTTCATCGTTAAAGCTTCTTCTATGCTCTTGGGTTCTATTTCGAAATGAGAGCCACAAAGACTAGACTCTTCACGCTTTTAGATCTTGTGCGAATTCCTTCATTAACATCACCAATAATGAGATCTTTGGGATGACTGGACTTGTGCTTGCGGCTTGCTGGTCGATATGTCGACCGTTGATCTTTCTTCATTTGATTCTTCAATGATCATTTGATGCTGGTCTTTTGAAGTCCGAGTTACTGGAGATTTAGACTTTGTAGAGTCTTGAGGTGTTCAGATTCTTCAAGTTGGGTCTAAATCGATTGATTTTGCATAAAGTCTTGAAATTTAACATTCATCGATTCCTTCACAGATTGAGTATTTTTGTTGAATACTCTATAACCTTTGCTAGTGGTTGAATATCCAAGGAAGATGCCTTCGTCGACTTTTCTTCAAACTTACCAACTCGATCATTTGCATTTTTCAATATAAAACATTTACATCCAAACACATGAAAATACGAAACAATTGGCTTATTTTCTTTGAATAACTCATAGGAGTTTTCTCCAAAATAGGCCTTAGGAAGACTCTATTACTAATATAGCACGCTGTAGAAATTGCTTTAGCCCAAAATGAGAGAAATGTTACTTTCAATTAAAAGAGTTCTAGCCATTTCCTGCGTTGATATATTCTTCCTTTCCACAACTCCATTATGCTCTGAGTATATGGTGAAGAGAACACATGCTGAAAGCCAAATTCATCACAAAATTTAGCAAAGTCTTGATTTTCAAATTCACCTCCATGGTCTGTCCGTATACTTAATAACATACACTTTCTCATTTTAGACTTTCTTAGCAAATTTTATAAAATAAGAAAAGATTTTAGACTTACTTGCCAAAAAATATACGCAAGTGAATCGTGAATAATCATCCACAATTACTATGCAATATTTTTTACCTCCAATGCTCTGAGTTATGGTTGGTCCAAAGAGATCCATATGCAAGAGTTACAGTACATGACTAGTGGACACTTGATTTATTGGTTTGAATGAATTTCTTACATGTTTTCCCAACACGCATGGTGTGCATAGATTAGACTTTTGATATGTCATTTGGGTAGTCCATGAACAAGCTTTGCTGAGATTTTGGTTATTTGCTTCATGTTGATATGCCCAAGTTTTCTGTGCCATAATTTTGCTTCCTCTTGAATTGAGATTAGACATTGGGCTTTATCTGGTTTGATATTCAAGAGGTAAATATTTCCATGTCTTCACCCCGTGAAAGTCTGAGAGGAGTCTTTATTGGTTCTTGAACATATTCCTTCTTGAAAGTTAATTTTGAAACATGTGTCACAGCTGGCTAATACTTAGCAAGTTGTAATTGAATCCTTCCACTAAGGAAACATTACTAATCGTGAGACTTCCAATTTTTACGGTTCCGTATCCCATAATTCTGCCTTTGTTATTTCCTCTAAAAGAGATTTTTCCACCATTAATTTTCACAAGTTTTATGAAACAATTTGAGTCTCCTATCATATGTCTTGAGCATCCGTTATCCAAGTACCATTTAATCTTTTCTTGATAGTGACCTGCATTTAGAAAAGAAACTCAAGCTTTCACCCATATTTTCGGTCCAATGGTGTTAGTACAATATACAATCTTTGCCCAAGCCCCAATGTGCTTCCTAATCATAGGCATCTTTCTCAAAATGATCTGAGCTATTACACTTAGAACATTTAAGAGCATCTATGCCTTGCTGTGTTTTACAAAACTTTTGGAAATGATTTTGTAAGAATCCTTTGTAGGTCTTTGTTTAATTCTTTCATTTACCTTAGGAAAATCAATTAGAGGAATGCTCAGTAGTCATTCCCAAACCTGATTTGTTGAAGTAAGGTCTTCGTGCCGAAAGAATCTTTTATAATTTTCGTATCTTATAGAGAACCTTTTAGAAATGCTTTGAGATATCATTTTTCAAATGCATTTTCTTTTGAAAGATTGTCTACACTTTCAAAGTAATAACACTTTTATCTAAACTTTCACCGTTTCCAAATAGTCTCATGTTCCTTCAATACAGAATTTTCCTTTTTAAGTTTGGAAATCATTTTGAGAGAGGTTTTGAGATTAAGACACAATTCATCAATGGTTTAGAGACTTTAGTAGGAATTTTAAATTACTTACATCGATTTCACTGCCTGAACCGAGTTTGTCTCAGGTCGAGACCGAGTCTGATTGTGCCATGAGACAAATATTGGCATAATCAATTTCCTCACATTTGGTATCACTCCAAGTTTCTACTTTAGGTGCATTTCGATATTTCTCAGCCTTTCCTTTCTTTCTCTTAGGATAGTTGGGTCTAATGTGTCCCTTTTTCTTGCATTCAAAGCAAACTACATCCTTGTTGGATTCATCATTCTTAACTGATTTATTTTGTAACTTTTGAGAACTTTATTTATTTGGATTGAATCCCTTTCGTTCAGTTTTCTAAACCTTCTTATCATGAGAGCAAGCTCTTCATCGTCCATATCGTCTTTAGAATCAATATTAGAATCATCATTAGATTTTAATGAATGGATTTCTTACCTTTGGGATCTTCATCTTCATTGATTTGTTCCACTTCATAAGATTGAAGAGTGTGTTCCATTTCAACAAAAAGTGGTATGATTCTTTGTGGGTTCCCTTATTGAGGTCTTTATGTGATTCCAATCTTTGGACAAACCCACGCAAAGAACTTGTTAACCTTCATGGGTCCAGAGATTGGCTGACCTTGATACTCAATACCATTCACGATTTCTGTAAAACGACTAAACATGTCAATGATAGATTCCTCCCAGCCATCTTGAATGCTGGTTTCTTTCACTGATCGGTTCCTTCATAGGTGATGTGCACCCATCCCACTTTTGAAGTTGTTTCACAAGAATATATTATGTTATATTCAAAGAGATAATGCACAATATAAGGAATAAATTGCTTTTGCATCAAGAGCTTGTCTCTTGGTTATCTCTTTCTGAGTCATTTCAATCGACTCAACAACTTATTTTCCTCTTTGAGATTGTTGCAGCTTTAGAATGATTCCTTTTTCTACCACGTCCCATTCCGTAGAATCTTTTAATCTTAGGAATGCCTTCATCTTGTTTTTCCATATGTTGTATTCCTTTCCATCAAAATAAGGCGGTCTAGTATTGCTTTGCCCTTCAACCGACCAAGCCAACATACTAGCCAAGGAATCTTTAACTCAAGTAAAACATTTCAACTTAAATGAGTACACAAGCTTTGATACCAATTGTGAAGGCTAGCACGAGCACCTAGAATGGGTGAATAGGTGTGAAAACAAAATTTTGCAGAGTAAAGTATATAACTTTACTTTTAAATCAACGTTGCTTAACAATGGATTATGAAAAAGAAAATTAGACTCTAATAATCAAATAGAGTTACGATCGAGTAGAAGAGATTAGGGAAGAGAATAAGAACACAAGGTTTATAGTGGTTCGGCTAGTCCAAGCCTACGTCCACTCTTCGACCGATAGCCCACCGGCTGGATTTCACTAAGAATCAAAAAGAGTTGTTGCAAGATAGCTCTTCCTTGATCACAAAGCAGAGACTCGCTACACTTAAGGTCTCTGGGCGAAGTATAAACTCTCTTTGAGTACACAAGTTCACACGCTCAACAATCAAATTGAAAAGAATAAAGAGTTTCAAACTTTAGAATTTCTTCATCACGCACACACTCGAATAATCGGAACGCCTTCCCCGCAGATACTCTTTTCATGCCATCACACTCCGTTGGCACTTTCCAAAGGAGTTCTTCCAATCTACCCGTTGACAGAATCGATTAGGAGATTTCGAGTTATTTAAGGAATATGACAATAGCCCACCAATCCTACTCGTCCATACAATCAGATCTAGGTTTCCATAAGTAGAATCTTCCTAGTATACTTCGTCAATCAACAAAGATCCAAAACCCTGAATCAATCTCAACTTGAATAAAGGATTCGAAATGCTATATCCAGCCAAGAGATCTTTCCAAATGATAGATCAAAATCATTAACAAAATACTCCAGTTCTGATAAGTTTTCTTCAATGGTCTAAAAACTGTCAATGAGGATAGACTTTAAATCTTGAGTTTGGCAGTCCGGCGGTCTTCAGACTTTGATGAAAGAGTCTGTAAGTCTTTAGACTAGACTGATGGAAACATTTTGTTAGCTTCAAAACTCTCAAGGAAGTTTTCCAACACTGCTTAATTTGTTTGAGAACTTGAAGAGAACTCAACAAATCATAACTCAAGACAAGGGGAAATTCCTCTTCACCAAAAAAGCTTGATAAAGCATCAACATTTGGACAAGCATCAACTGCTTTATCTTACTTCAACATGCATCACAAACAACCATCATGCATAATAATTGTTGGACAAATGAACCCCTGAAATTCATTTCCACTAAAGCCACCATGCATAAGCATGTGGATAAAATTAGCGGTTGTTGATAAAAAGAATATATATCATGACAGCTGCCTTGAGGTGGACTTAGCCATGAACTCATTTCATAGCATCCAATCAAGACCCTTTACCCCATCACTCTCAACACCTTCCCCTGTCTCATCGAGTCATCACCCAGAAAGACCAATTGTGAAATCCAAATCTACCAAATATCACACCAATAACAACTCTTGCACTTCACATTCCTATTCAGCAACAAAGAACAAGCAAAAGCTACCAACTTGATAGACCACAAGCCCTTCCCGACAAACCCATCTCAAAAGCCACGAAATGGAGCAATTCTTTTCACGAGCAATTAATAAATGGACATAAATTGAGAAAACCAGCACTGCCTGATTTGACAAATAAGGAATTTAACAAAGGATGCATAAATTCATCATACGCCATCACTTAATCAAATTGCATACCACAAAGGAAAACGAATGCTTGGATGATTACGCAAAATAAGCTCACTTTATTGTCTTCATATCATTAAGAATGAAGGGGCTCCGGAACCCAAAATAGAAAAGTAGGAGAAAACGAAAGCTTTCTTGATTAGTGCAGAGAAATTGATCAGCGCACATTGTCCTCACATCACAAGACCGAAGGGGTGAGAAACCCAAAACAGAAAAGCATGAGAAAAAGCGAAAGGATTCTTGATTAGTGCAAAGAAATCAATTGACTAACAAAGAAACATTCAGACATCAAATGGGTAACTGTACTGGAGAGTAGAGAGTTCAAACGCCGAGCAAGCTCTCAAGGAGACCCCTCAACTCCTTCCCACGAAAACCCACCGTTCAAGAGCCAAAATGAACTAACACCTAAAAAAAGAAGAGCAAGGAAGAGAAAGAGTAAAGCCTGCCACACAAGGAGAAGAGCGAAAAAGAGCTCACCAAAGCCACAAAAAGATTCCAATCCAAAAGTGCAGTCGAAAGCAGCGAAAGTGTAGTTGAGCAGCGAATAACGCACCGAGCTCTCGCAGTCTTCACAAGGGAGAAAGCGATGGGGAAGGTGGGAAGGGTGCAATCGAGCTCTGAACATCACGAGGGAGAGAACGACGGAAGGGGGTGCAAGAGCAATGGGGAATGGTGCGAAGAGAACGCCATCGAGGGTTTTAGTTTTACAAATGAGTAAAATTGGTTTTTCGGTAAAGTTTTTGAGGGTAAAATAAACAACTTACTAATTTTCACTAAATGAGCCTCAACATTCTGAAAGCACAAAGCTCCACCTGCCTTGAGCTTTCGTGATTCTCAATGGTCTCACTTTCACTTGAAAGCCCTTGAAGAATGATTGCCAAACACCCCAATTGGGGTGAAGGGGCTTTCAAATGCCCATCCAAATGCACCCCTAGTCCATTCCCACCATTAAAGCTCCCCCTCTCTGCCTTCTCATCCCTTAAATTTGACAGTGCTAGTATTTACACCTGAGGGGGTGAATGGTGAGAAAACATTTTTTGTAAATGCAATGAAAACTTTATTTTTAACCTAAGTTTGGTTGACTTTAGACTTTGTAGAAGGATTCAAACTTTTAACGGTTATTTCTAAGCACAGAAATATATCGCAAGAAGTAAAGTAGAGGAGCTTAGGGTAGAGAAAATGAACATAGCAATTTATAGTGGTTCGGCTTAAATTAAGCCTACGTCCACTCTCCCACTGGCAAACATTCTGGCTAAATTCCACTAAGAATCAAAAGAGAATTTACAATCTTGTGATCTCGACTTCAGTGAAGAGTATATACTGCTCTCACAAAGTCTTTATTTGAGTCTTTCTCTCTTTAACTACAAATATCAGCACAAAGGTAAGGAATAACAAGTGAGTGGGAAGCTTCAGACTTTGGAAATTTTCTTTCACGCACACTATCAAACAACTAGAGAGGTCTCCTTAAATACTCATTCGTGCCTTCGACCGTTGGCATTTTCCAAAAGAATTCTTCCAATTAACCCTTTTGACAGAATCAATCAAGGAGATCTTTCTGAGTCAGTTGAGTGATTGTGATGAAACCCATCAATCCTATTTGCCCATACAATTAGGATCTTAGTTTCCATAAGCAGATTCTTTCCAAAATTAATCTTGCTATCCTAAAAATTAATAGATTAAATTGATTCAATAAAGATAATCAATCTTGAAGGTGATATTTCCAACCATAAGACCATATATAACATATACGAACCGAACCCTTGAAGAAAGAAAAATAATCCCGAGTCTGGTTAAGTCTTATTCTTCTGCTCTGCGTTCGCTCCGAACCCGCCAAAGTGGGCAGACTTCAGCAAAGAGACTGACAAAGCCCATGCATCTTCCAATAGAACTTAGATAAGTTTTGTCACCTTCAAAACAACATAGGAGCTTTCATAACAATCCTATTTTGTCTTGTAGACAAAACTTTCCTGCATATTTAAAAGAACTATATTTTTAGAAAAACAATACTTTAGTAGTAATATGATAACTTATAAAACATATTATTAAGGACTTGGATAACATCATTCCCGTAACCACAGAAAACTTGTCAATCTTGAAAGTTTAAGCAAGATTCAATCATCCATATCCATAATCACAATCACAACCATAAAAGATTAACTACAGAATGTGTGTTCAAAATCTCAAAAGAACAAAACTGCTCAAAGTGTTCTCAAAATAAAATCTGCAAACAAATAAATGCAAACAAATCTCAAAGTTCAAATCTGCACTATTACCTCCCATTTTGTCAATAGCAAAAGAATGAGAATTTCAAAATGATAGAATTTGAAAAGATGAAATTAATCAGGTTTGTCTAGGCTCGAACCGCCGGAAATCCTCGCGACTGCACCGCCTTCCACTTTGTCTACAACTCCGGGACGTCTCAAGATTCAAAGTCTCAACTTTAGTATCAAGATTGTACCTTGACATGAAGTCCATCGAGAGAGTTTGTGGAAGATTGTAGGGCAGTGTAGAGCTCACCCCGACTCCATTGCGTATTGCCGAGCTTTCTTCAAAGGGAGAGCTCACCAACCTTGCATAGTTGGGATTAGTTTCAATTTGTACACGGCTTCAGCAAAGTTAGTTTGGAGGAGTACCAAGAGATGGAGGAACATCGACTGAGTACGAGCATACTTGTTGCTTGTCCTAATTGTTAGCTCTTTTCTTCAATCTCAGCTAAGGAAAGTGAGATGCAAAGCACTTTCCGGATCTGCGGTGGGATCCGCTATCACCATCACTAAAGCAGAGGAATTTTCAAGATCTCCCCGACTGCTTGCCTTCAAAGTTGAGATGAGACTTCTCCTTCTGTAGCCTTTTCTTCCTCTACACTAGATCCCTTCCCTTGTAGATTTTCTTCGTCTTTGGAAATAGCATCTCCTATTTCTTCTTCAAAACTCATTTCTCAATCTCGTCTGAAAAGTGGTATGTGGCACCACTAGCTCCATCTCGAGTCTTCTTCTTCATGGTCCTTCTCCGTTGATCTTTCAAGTCAGCCTTTTCTTTGTGTCATCTTCTTTCTTCTTCTTCTTCTTCTTCTTCTCTTATATTTATGCTTCTGGTTTTGTCAACTTCTTCTTCCTATGTTTCTTCGAATCAACTCCTTGAAGATTCCTCAAGGCAAGAGTAGAGATGGTAAGGTCATCCTCCTCTTCTTCAACTATCAGATAGACACGCCTTTTACTCGCTTTGTGCTGTTTAGGCAATACTCTTCCCTTTTCTTTTCTTTGGCAGTTTGGACTTCCCGCTCTTGGTTCTCCTGGCTGATTCTTTCTTTAGATGCTCAATTGCCTTTGTTAAATCTCTTTTCCAACCTCATCTTCAAGATCATCTTCGCTCTATCACCATAGGACTAATGGTTATTGTGCAAAGCAAATAGGGAATTGATCTTGAATGGCGAAACGGCTTGGTGATCAAAGCCGAGCAAGGCAACTACCCTTTTTCTTTCAAGATTGTCCTTGCATATGTGCAGAAAATAGTGTGGGCAAAGAAAAGGAGACTAAAATGCAAATGACCCACATGATCTTTGCTTCAATTTGGACACGTCGGTCTTGGAGGCCGCCTTAGGTCTAAAGCAATTTATCACAATTTTGTGCAATAGAACGCTGGATGCTAGCAATCGAGAGTAAGTGATACTCCTAGTAATCCCGCCCTTCACTCAAGTAACGCGTTGCTTGACCGATTGAGACTGATCAATTGAAAGCCACTTTCTTTCTACTCCTAGAATATCGTAGAGAGTGTCAACATCCACAACACAAGCTTTTTCACGCATTATGAACTAAATGTGAGTCTAGTCAAGAAAAGACATATTTGATAGTAAAAGCAGCCAACTCTCGATTGGCCACAATAGTTTTAGCACATAATTTTTCAAGTTGAAGAGCAGCCAACTTTGCCTCAAATCAACATTGATCGAGCCTCAGGGAAATCAAAATCCACCGTTCGAGGGTTTATCACCTTGTTTAATATCTGGGTATAAGCCCTTTTGTGCCCTTTTTTAGAACGAAACAATCTCATTCTCTCCAGAACATCAACAGCCACACTTTTTGGGTTGAAATTAATAAATCCGCTCATCATCATTCTTTTTGTTTTCAGATGCCTTAACTAAATATAGGGTCAGAAAGAAAATAAAGAAAAGCTTTGTCTCCGCTAAACCTTCCGAAGCGATACTTGCACTCGCTGCTATGCCCATGTCCTCTTAGGAAATTAGTAATAAAATTTATGGGAGAACCACCCCGTCGTATAAGTGTAATGCTTATAGAGAACCTAGGGTGTCAAAAGTTCGTAGAGGAACTGCGTCTTGCTCGATTTCCTCTTCCACAGGTTGGTGGGAGGATTCTGTGGAGAGTGCTGTGGAGAGTTGCAAAGAGTCTTCCTGAGATGATTGCGCTTCGGTCCTTCTAGCATGCTTTGAGGACCTTGACTAGCAATCCGAGAGGATTTCCTTCCAGAACGACATAGATGCAAATCCTGGGAAATTTTTGAAGACATGTTTGAGTGAAAAGGTGGAAACTATAAGGATTTTGAGAGTACGTAATGAGTGCCAGAGAGAATCAAGATTCTAGGGTTTTGAAGAGATGGATCGAAAGAAATGCTTGAAAGTATTAATGAAAATGAAACATCATAACGAAATAGGTATTCGGCCATAAGGAAAAAAATCCTTTTCAAAACAAATTTTTAAAAGGTAACTAAAATTAAAATCCAAAAATTACTCATAAAATCAGAAATTCTAAAAATAAAACAAGCAAGAGACAATTCAGTTAATCACACATTTTCATACCAAAAAAATAATGTACCCGGATTTGATGATTCTCAACTATAGTAGCTTCTTAAAGTTCCGAGTCCGACCAATTTTAGACTTTAGTCGAAAGGAGAAATAATATTCAACTTGTTGCGAATAGACTCAAATAGGATTTTCTCTAGAGGATTCGTGAAGATATCTTCCAATTGATTCTTTTGACTCAATAAATTGAACCAAAATCTCACCATTTTGGACATGATCCCTTATAAAATGATGTCGAATCTTTATATGCTTCGCTCCTTTGAATGAAGAATTATGTTCCTAGTGAGAGATTAATAGCACTTGTATTGTCGCATCTCGATCTTAGTGCAGATTCTTCTATTCCAAAGTATCTTAGTTGTTGTCTTATCTATAAAATTTGAGAACAACAATTACCAAGAGCAACATACTCTATTTCTACTATTGATAGAGCTACCGTACTTTGCTTCCTTGTGAACCAACATACCAGCATATTTCCTGCAACAATATGACAAGTACCGGGAGATGTGCTCTTTTTGTCGACTCTACAACCGGCTAAATCAACATCAGAATATCCAAGTAAAGTAAAGTCTCTTCTTTGGATACCATAGACCCATCTTTAGATAAGTCGCAACATATTTAATGATGCATTCTACAGCACTTAGATGAGATTCCCTTAGATTAGACTGAAATCTTGCATAGATGCATACACTAAATAAATATCAAGTCTAGAGGTAGTAAACTAGAGAAGAGAATTGATCATGCTTTTGTATAGCTTCTGATCTACTTTCTTCCATTCTTCATCCTTGTCTAGTTTTGAAGAACTTGACATAGGTGTCTCTATTTTCTTGCAATTCTTCAATCCAAATTTCTTGATTAGATTTTTGGCATATTCTCTTGGTGAATGGATATACCTTTCTTCTTTGATTGTCTAACTTGCAATCCCAGAAAGAAAGTTAACTTACCCATCATGCTCATTTCGAATTCATCCTTGCATAGATCTCAAAATTTCTTGCAAAGACTTTCGTTAGAGAACCAAAGATAATATCACATAAATTCTTTACTAGCAGAAAATCTTTTTTCATTCTCTTTTTATAAATAAAGTAGTATCAACTTTTCCTTTTCAAAACCATTTTGAGTTAGAAACTTACTCAACCTTCATATCATGCTCGAGGTGCTTGCTTTAGCCCATACAAAGCCTTTTCGCCTATAGACCGAGTCTAGCTACCTTGATCTTCAAATTCTTGTGGTTGTTCCACATAGATTTCTTCTTGTATGAATCCATTCAAGAATGCACTTTGACATCCATCTAAAATAACCTGAAATTTTTAAACAAGCAAAAGCAAGTAATAACCCATTTCGTTTCAATCACGATTTGCCCTTACATCGGTGAATAGGTCTCATCATAGTCTATCCATTCTTCCCCCCGTATATCCTTTTGCCATGAGTCTTACTTTGTTTCGGATCACTTTTCCTTTCTCATTCATCTTGTTCCTAAAACCCATTTCTTGCTTCAATCACGCTTTGCCCTTGAGTTTTGGAATCAACTCCCATACATCGTTGATGCTGAATTGTCTAAGTTCTTGCATGACTTCTATCCAGCTTTCATCGACAAGGCTTCATCTACTCCTTTTGGTTCTATCTCAAAACAAGTGCCAAACACTCGGACTCTTCTCTTCCTTTAGATCTGGTGCGAATTCCTTCATCAATGTCGTCAATGATGAGTTCTTTGGGATGACTTGACTTGTGCTTCCTGTTGCTACTTGATTTGAAAGTCTGTTGATTCTCTCGCTTCGCTTGAATCTTTCTTGATATGCTTGTTGTCTTCCGTAAGTCCGAACCTCTTCTGGGAAGTAGACTTTGTTAAGTTTAGAGCAGGTTCAAACTCTTCAAGTTGAGTTTGATTTGGTTGATTCTCGCACATAATCTTGAAACTTAACGTTCATAGATTCTTCCACGATTGATTTTTTTATTGAAAACCTTGTAAGCTTTGCTTGAAGTCGAATAGCCAAGGAAGATTCCTTCGTCTGATTTTTCCTCGAACTTTCCAAATCAATCATTCGCATTCTTCAGAATAGAACATTTACAGCCAAAGACATGAAAGTAGGAAACAATAGGTTTTTTTTCCTTTTATATATTTCATAAGGAGTTTTATCTAAGATATGCCTTATGGATACTCTATCGAGAATATAGCAAGCAAAAACTACTTCGCCCAAAAACGAGAGGATATTTTTGCTCTCTATCAAGAAAGTTCGCCATCTCCTCGTAAGGATTTGTTTTTCCTTTCCACAACCCCATTTTGTTCTGAGTGTATGGAGAAAAGAAAACATTCTGAAAACCAAATTCATCATAGAACTTCGCAAAGTCCAGATTTTCAAACTTACCTCCATGGTCAATTCAGTATGCTAGAAATAGCATAACCTTTTCATTCTGAACCTTCTTGGCAAACTTTTGAGAAATAAGAGAAAGGTTCAAACTTACTTGCCAAAAAGTATACCCAAGTGAAACGAGAGTAATCATCCATAATTACTAGATAATATTTCTTTCCACCAATACTTTGAGTTCAAGTTAGTCCAAAAAGGTCCATATGGAGAAGCCGCAATGCTTGACTCGGTAGAAACTTGATTTACAGTTTAAAGGAACTTCACCTATTTTCCCAAGACATAGGGGAGTGCATAATTTAAACTTCTAATAGGCCAAATTAGGAAGTCCTTGAACTAGCTTCCTAGAGGAAATTTTTGCAATTTGCTTCATCTTGAATAGAAATAAGATATGAGAACTTTATGGATTTACGTCTAGAAGGTATATGTTGCCATGCCTTTGCCTAGTAAAAGATTAAGAGAAGTCTTGAATCATTCCGTAATAAATGCCTTCTTGGAAATTTATTTTGAAATCGCATCGCAAAGCCGACTTATGCTCGTAAGATTATAGTTTAAACCTTCCACTAAGGAAACATTATTGATAGTCAAAGCTTCTAATCTTCATAGTTCCACATCCTAAAATTTGTCTTTGCTATTTCCTCCAAAAGAAACTTTTTTCCTCCATTCCGCCTAACAAGCTTTATGAAACAAACTTCTTGAGTCTCCCCGTCATATGTCTCGAAAGCAGCCACTATCCAAATACCATTTGATCTTTCTTTAATAGTGACCTGTGATCAAAAGAAAAACTCAAAATTTCTTTGATACCTAAATTTTCTTAGGTCCAGAAAGTTAGTATTAAAGACAAAGCTTTTTGCCCAAACCTTCTTAATCTGGGCTTCAAACCATGGGACATTCTTTCTAAATGTTATGAGCTGTTACACTTCGAACATCTTAGTGCACTTTGGCCAACAGGTTTTAAAAACTTTTTGAAAGTGATTTTTGCAAAAATGCCCTTTGCAGGGCTTTGTTTAATTATCTCCTTTACTTTAGGAAAATTAATTAATGGAAATTGTACTTTATGAAGTCATACCTAAACCAGATTTGTTAAAGTAAGGTATTTGAACTGAAAGAATTTTCTAGTTTTTCGAATCCTTTTGAAAATCTTTTTGTAATATTTGAAATCTCTTTAAAATAGCATTTTCCTTTGAAAGATAGTAAAATTTTCTTTCAATTATCAAAACTTGCATTCAGACTTCTCAAACTTTTCTTCCATGAAACTTCGTGTTGCCTAAGCTTAGAATTCTCCCTTTTAGTTCGGAAATCCTTTAAGAGAAGATTTAAGACCGAGACAAAGTTCATATATATTTTTAGAAATTTTAACAAGAATTTTTGAGTTTCTAACCTTAATTTCTTTGTCTAAGTCCTGAATCGTAGTCTGTTTCGATTTTTTGACCGATTCGAATGAGCCATCGTATATGTTGGCATATTCTTTCTTCACTTTCCTCGCACTCGATGTCACTCCATCACTCCAAGTTTTATCTTTGAGAGCCTTTTGTACCCTTTATTTTTCTTCAACAACGGACAATTTGGTCCGATATGCCCATTTCTCTTGCATTCAAGCATATTTCATCTTTGTTGGTTTCATTGTCCTCCGTCGGTCTCTTCGAAAGTTTTGTGTGCTTTGCTTCTTCCAAATCTTCTTCCCTTTCTAGCTTTCTGAATTTCTTAATCATAAGTGCTAGCTCCTTATCATCCATGTCATCTCTAAATCTATATCATCAAAATCAATGTTAGACTTTAAAGCAATTGACTTCTTACCTTTAGAATCCTTTTCATCATTTATTTGCTTCCACTTCGTATGACTCAAGCGTGCCTATCCGCCCATCAACTAATAGAGGCATGATCCTCTCGAGTTTCTCTAATTAAAGTCTTCACATGATTCCACCTTCGAAAGCCCATGCAGCAATTTGTTAATTTTCATTGGTCCCAGATTGGCTAACTTTGATAAGTCAGGCTATTTACAATCTCTATAAAGAGATTCAAACATATGAGTTATAGATTCTCTAGGTTTCATTCCTCAAGGCTTCATACTATCCGAGCAAAATGTTTATTTCGGTTTCCTTCAAGGTCAGTGCCTTCGAGATAACATGTAATTTGTCCTAAACTTATTTTGTTGTTTCACAAGAAGAAATTCAGTTATACTTGGTGGGAGATAAGGCACAATATAAAGAATAGATTGCTTTTAAGCGTCAAGAACTTGTCTCTTGGGTAATTTCAGCTTGTGTTGTTTTTGTCGCATCAATAACTTTTCTTCACTTGGTCTCGAAGCTAATGATACTTTAGGGTTGATCCCTTTTCTACAACATCCCACCTCAGAGGATCTCTTGATCTACGAAATGCCTTCATCTTGTTCTTCCACACATTGTACTACTCCTATTGAAGTAAAGGGGGTCTGGTGTTGCTTTGACCATCAACCAAACCCGAGCCAAAATACTAGCCATAGAAGATCTTTAGCTTAGAAGTAAAAACACTTCAAAAGTAAGCACAAGATCTACTATACCAATTGACAAGGCTAGTATGAACACCTAGAGAGGTGAATAGATGTGAAAACAGATTTTTGTAAATGCAATGAAAACTTTATTTTTAACTTGAGTTTGGTTGACTTCAGACTTTTGCAGAAGGATTCAGACTTTAACAGTTATTTCTAAGCAGAAATATATCTTAGTAAGTAAAGTAGAGGAGCTTAGGAAGAGAAAAGGAACACATAATTTATAGTGGTTCGGCTTAGATTAAGCCACGTCCACTTCTCCCACGTTGACAGCCTTTTTGCCTCGATTCCACTAAGAATCAAAAAAGAATTTACAATATTGTGATCTCGACATCATAGTGGAGAGTCTCTACTGCTCGCAAAGTCTCTCTTTGAGTCCTCTTTTGAGTACAAATATCACACAAGGTAAGTAATAACAAGTGAGAGGGAAGCTTCAGATTTTGAATTTTTCTTTCACACGTAATTATCAAACAACTAGAGAGGTCTCCTTAAATACCATTCGTGCCTTCCCCGACCGTTGGCATTTTCCAAAAAGAATTCTTCCAATCAACCATTTCGAGCAGAATAACAATCAAGGAGATCTTTGAGACGTATGAAGATTGTGATGAAAGCCCATCAATCATGTTCGCCCATATAATCAGGATCTTAGTTTCCATAAGTAGATTCTTTCCAAATTAACTTACTATCCGAAAAGATTTGATGTATCTAAATTGATTCCAATAAAGATAATCAATCTCGTAGGTGATATTTCAAACCAAAAGACCAAATATAACTCCGTACAAACTTCTAACCCTTTGAAGAAAGAAAGATAATCTCGAGTCCGATTAAGTCTTCATTCTTCACTTGTGTTCAACTGAATCACGAGTGGGCAAACTTGTAAGTTGTAAGATAGACTTGACACAAAGTCTAGCGATCTTCATAATAGAACTTAGATAAGTTTTGTCAGCTTCAAAATAACATAGGAGTTTTCTCTAATAAAATGCTGCCTCTACAGCCGCAACTTTCGGGTTTATACTTTTTTGCAATTTCCCCATCCGCGAATTAAAGTGAGTGGTGGCAAAGAGCATTAGAAGTTCATTGCACTTCAATGTTTAGTAGATGCCCTTTCTTTACTATCCCTCCTTCCAAGGCCTTGTGGTTTAGCAATCCAATCCAAACAGAAGAAGAAGAAGAAGAAAGCACAAACTTCTGAAATGATCCGAATTGGCGGATCTTCTCTATCTCCACATCAAAATGAAGGCTCCTTTCACGAATATCGTGTCACCAAGCTCATCCTTTGAACTTGATCAGGGCGTTGGATGAAGACCTTGAACAAGCTTGACTAGCTTCGCATCCTTAGCATAAAGGACAACCTCCATCTATGGCACTGTCCCTAAATCTCCGCCCCTTAGCCTAAATGGCAGTGCCTCGGCGGCTCCGCATCTTCAACGAGATACCGGGTAGTCAATAACTCCATGAATTTCTTTTTTTCTTCAATATCAATACATTTTTCTTTAGATACTAGCACACATGTAAAAACAAATGGTTTTCTACAGCATATTTGTGGTCTGGTTTACTACTTGTAAAAGTAAAGGTGTTGTTCTTGGAAGCTGCAGGCCCTTTAAGACCTATTTTAGTAATCATTATGTTATGAGAATAATTTTTGCTCATAAATAATTTTTCTTATTCTATTCTTCAAACAAATTTATGAACATTTGAATGCATTTCAAAACTGCACAAAATCTCTAACCACGAAATAGAAAAAGAATAGTAATGCATTTAGTATAACCTCAATTTTTTTTGCGGACTAAACATTTCTTTTTTAATTCTTTATAATTTTATGAGATTTTTCTTTTTCTTTTTATTTCTTTTTTCTTTTTTCTCTTCTTTTCCTCTCTAGTTGGTGACCTTGAGCCTCACTCAGCCATGGTGAGGCCGACTCATGGTGGCTAGGCAAGGTCGACTCGCTGGGGTTGGCAAGGATCAAAGAGGTTGTTGAACCTCATCTTCGCCGTTGCCAACCATCGCTAAGCCTAGTGACCAGCTAGAGCAGGAAGAAGAAGAAAAGAAAAGAGAAAAGAAAATGACTTGATTCCTAGAATTGTTCCTAAGAACAAGAAAGTTACTTTGTTCCACTTGATTTTGTTCCAAATCTATTCTCAGAACAAAGTTTATGGTAAAAAAAATTATAGTGAGCATAATTTATAATTTTGGATAAAAAAAAATCATTAACATAATTTTGCATAGTTTTTATGACTTTATGTTTATATAGTGTTACTTTTGTGGAAACTGTAAGGAATTCCTTGCTATGGAAAGAAGATGGGACTACATCGATTAGAAAGAAAAGGACTGGACATCATTATGGAATTGACGGCGAAATGATAGGTGCCTAAGTCAAAATGATTTAACAATAAAACCATGTTTGGTAACCAGCCACTCCTTGGCTATTTTTGTTATTTTGTTCCTTGGGATATAAATGAATATGATTTCATTTGGTAACATCAGCTAATTTTCTACTTTTTAAGAACCAATTGAACTAATTTAGTCCTAAACATTTTTATATTAATACTAAGTCAGTCCATTCAGCTAATTAAGCTGAAAATTGCTAATGTGGATGTTAGTCATTTTACATGGCATAGCCAACTAATGTAAATATTTTTAATAATATTTTTGAATTCTATTTTATTTTTAATTATTTTTTTAATAATTTTTTAAATTTATTTTAATTTTAAATAATTTTGAATTTTTTTTCTTTTTTCTTTTCCTTTTATTTTTGCTAATGTCGATGTATTAGTTGAAGGCCACAGCCATGGCAGGTCAAGGGAGCACCAAAGAGGCTCCTCTGCACATATGGTGAGGCTGGACCTCACCCTAGTTAGGACGGCCTCATGCCTCATAAAGCTAGATATAATGACAGCAAAGCGAGCTCAGAAGTGGCAACTTCAGCCTGTTGATGCTTGCACTCCCAATGTTTGAAGGAGCTGATGAACTGAGCGAGTATGTGACTTGTTTTGACGATGGCAACGTTGGACCATGGGAACTAGAAAGGAAATTCAAAAGCAAATGAGAGGGCGAGAAGAGGGGCCAAATTTTGATGGACGACAAGGTGAAGTGGATGTTGTCATTGCGAGGCATGTCTCCGCTCAAGGATAGGTGATAGCGACCTAAAATGGCAAAGCAGAGACAAAAGCTCATTGGATTCTAGGTTTTATGAATGGCAAAGAAGATGAAGAAGACAAAGCTAATGCATCAGCTTTCTGAATGAAGATGAGGCGTGGTAAAGCCGTCTTGACTTGGGCAAAGGTCAACCTCACCGGCAAATCACCTCGACCAGGCATTACCCAGCAAAGCCGACCCGCCAACGATAAGGGACCAAATCCACTAGCACCAGCAAAAAGAAAAAGGATAGGAAAAAAATCAAAAAAATGTTAAAAAAAAAAAATTATTGAAAAAAAAAGTCCACTTCAACATCATCTATACCATATAGGACAGCCATCATCTACGTTAGTGATTTCTAACCTAAATTGGCTAAATGGACTGAATTAAAAGTACAAATTTAAAAAGTTTTTGGACTAAACTAGTTCAAGTGAAAAGTTTCTGACTAAATTGTTACTAATGCAGTAGATTTGAGATTTTTTTGTACTTTCCTTAAACATAACACATAATTGTCAAATCATTGTCTTGTATCCATCAAAGATTAAAGCACGTTTCAGCCCCACACCTCTTTGGAACGATAATACCAAATTAATTTGGTGGAGGATGCACATGGTCACCCAAAAATATGTGATCGTAGTTGGTTCTGTAGGGGTGAGCATCGTCTAGGGTCAACCCCGACCTGCCCAACCTTGCCAAGCCTTGGTCCAGCCCTAGGGAAACCGGTTAGTCCTTGGTCTGGGATTCCTAGACCAGCACCGTGCTTGTTGGTTCTCAATCCTAGGAATTTAGGGTTGACCCAACCCATACCAACCTTGACTGTGTGTATATATATTTATATGTCTAATATATTATTTATAACTTTTTTTTTATATAGAGAAAACTCTAAAAAAAATGGTGTCAACAATATTAAACAACTTATTAGTGAGTCCAAGTAATTTTACATTGTTCTTTAATAACTTAGATTTTTAATGTCTTTTTTAAAAAGTTATCAATAGCCATAATTTATAAAGGAGGAAAATGTTTTTATGATGAGTCATCACGGCATCCAAAAAAAAGTATAAATAGCTCATCACGGCATCCTCCTCTAATACTCATTCTCTTTGTCTTATTTGTCCTCTTAGTCCTCAATTTGCCAAAATCAAAAGAAACAATTTCCCTCCGCTCGCCACCTCCGACACTCACCTCGCCCTCTTTTTGGTTACTCATGCTGCTTGCCACTGATGCTCACCTTGCTTGTTGCCTCGCGCTGCCCCGCCTTCGACACTCACCCCACGCCAACGCCCGCCCACTCGACGCCACTGCTAGCCTCTCTTAGCTGACCTCACTCATCATCAAACCCATTGGGCCAATCCAATCCTCGGTTTTTCGAGTACAAAAATGAAATAAAAATTATCGGTTGGTGCCGAAGTTGATCTTGAAATCAAACCAAACCTATTGGGTTAATTCGATCCTCAGTCCTAAGCTTAATAAGGTCGGTCTTCATCTCAAAAAAATTAATTCAACATTGTAATTGGTGATCCAAAGTGTCAGATGTATTGGCCTAACCCGAACCACGCCTCACCCCTAGTTCTTGAGAAAAGGTGATACGAGGTCGGCTTAGTAATTAGTGACGTAGCTACTTTTATAGCAACAATAAATGGAAGCCAGGTTCTACATTTATATAGGGGCAAAAGCACACCTCAAGTGTCAAAAGTTGGTATAGTGGACACTTAAATGCCAAAACTCCCAAAAGGACACGGGTCCCTAAAGTTACAAACTTGGACAGAAAGAGATACTTTGCGCCATAACTTGCGAAATGTACATTTAAGTGCCAAAATCAAGAAAATGGATCACTTGAGTGCCAATCCAGCCAAAATCCAGCTAAAAAGGCTGACGTGGCATTTTCCGACAAAGCGAGCCCAAAACGACGTCAGTTTTGCACGCTAATGTGACCAAATAATGCAAAACGGCATCATTTTGGGCTGATATGGTAAAAAATAATTTAAAATTAAATTTAGTTAAATATTTACTATATTAAAAAATAATAATTTAAAATGTCAAAAAAAAAGGGTGGTTGAGGGCTCAACTATCGCCACCACCTGCCACCTCCCGCCCGTTGTTGGGAAGGGCTAGCGATGGAGGGGGAGGGCCGACTAGCGACCCCGCTAACTGGGGCGACAGGGCTTGAGCCCTCCCTCAAATTGAGGCAAGGGCTGCAACCCATGCCTAGATCCGGGCGAGGGCTGGTGGCCCGCCCAGACTCCGTGGCGAGTGGCGAGGCTCGTACCTCGCCAGATTCCGGCGACGGTCGGCGGCCTCACTGGCCAAGGGCTACCACCCACTAGGGTCGCCCGGCGGGCAGCAGCCCTTGGCCCGGCTGTGGCCGCAACCCTCACCAAATCTGAGCGAGGGCAAAGAACCTCGCCTCGACATGGGCGAGGGCTGCGAGCCTCGCCACACACCCCGCCAACCCTCCACCCTCATTCGTCGATCCTTCCCGCGACGGCGGGAGGTAGCGGGCCGGGTGGCTCACCGTGCTGCCCTCAGCCACCGCCGCCCCTTTTCTTTTTTCTTTTTAATATTTTAACTAAATTTCATTTTAAATTTAATTAATTTTTATATTATTTTACCACGTCAGCCCAAAACGATGTCGTTTTTGCATTATTTGGCTATCGTTAGCATGCAAAAATCGGTGTCGTTTTGGCTGGCTTCGCCGGAAAAATGCCACGCTCAGCTTTTTGGTTGGACTTTGAGTGGCACTTAAATGATCCGTTTTTCTTAATGTGGCACTTAAGTGTACCTTCGTAGTTATGGGCACTTGAAACGTTTTTTTGCCCTTCCAAAAGATATACTTCAATATCACTTATTTATAAATTTGACACTTAAGTGTCAACTCCGACGAGATTTGCAAGAAATATGGCATGACATTATTTTACTAATAAAACTAGTCTACATGACTCGCTGAAATATTTACTCTGAATGTTTGTTCAACGACGTTGAAAAGCTTTCCCAAATTTGATTTTTAATATAAGTATTAATTAAATTAAATTTAAAACTAAAATAAAAAGAAAAAGAAAAGAGAGAGAGAATAGGAGAGGCCCTCATCACTGCCGCCCATCATCGCCGGAAAGTGCCATGACTGGGGGCGCAGCCCTCACCTACGGTCGGCCAAGTTTATTGATCATTGGTCGGGGGCCGGTAACCTCGACTGACCTCACGCCACCATCGCCAGCCCTTTCCATTTATGGTGGGGCGGTGGTGATGAGCGCCCCACTATTCTTTTTTTTTTTTAGTTTTTAATTTAATTTAATTAATATTTATATTTATTAAATCAAATTTGGATCAAAAACGACGGCCATCTTGAGCTAACTAGCCATGACAGTGCCACATGGATAAATTTTTTCAAAGAAAACACCACATCATTTAATTTAATTTAACTAATATTTAATTTAAAAATCAAATTTCAAGGCAAAACGACATTGTGTTGGGCTAACTAGCAACGCCAGCCTCACAAGGATAATTTTTTTTTAAGAAATGCCACATCATTTAATTAATTTAAGTAATAGTTAATTTAAAAATCAAATTTGGAGGCGAAATGATATCATTTTGGGCATATTTAGGTATGTCAACACCACGTGATAATTCTTTTTAAAATAATTGCCTCGTTAGTAAAAAAAAAATGTCGCCGGAAAATGTCACATCAGTAGTTTGGCTGGAAATCCTCGCTGCTAAGTACTCCTAAGTGTTCATTTCTTCTCCGATTTTGACACTTAAGAGTATTTTTTTTTTTTTTTTGGATATTTTGGCTCTTAAGTATCTACCCATGCCATAGAGGCACTTGGAGTGGCAGCAGTCTTATATAAGGGAAGTTCTGGAAAGTACTGGAATTAGTGGAAACAACTTGGAGAAGCAAAGCTTTGGAAGTAGCGGATGACGGTGCCAACGGAGATTGAAGAAAAGATAAAACAAAAACCTGCGTTATATAGAAAAATCCGATTGACCGGCATGATAAAAGAGGCTTGCAAGAAGACCAAACCTCGAGTAGAACAAAGCTGATTATGAGGTGCTTGAGAACAAGAGGAATTGAGGCATTTTCCGCTATTCTTGAGCCTCGTCTGCTGTTACATTGTAGCCAATTGAGAGCTGATCCTAACAATGTTAGGGAAGTGTCCAAACCCATTTTTAGATTTACTTGAGAAGTCCCTGACTTAAATAAAAGACATTGCCTTAAGAGTAAACAAAATTATAACTTTATAATAATTACCGGTGTAGTTTATGATTTGGGGAGTGGTATCATGCTATAGACCAAGTCTGTAGGGTGTACGATAAGCAAATCGGAGGGGGTGTAATAGTGGCTGGTTTTATATGGTGGCTATAGACCAAGTTTGTTTTGGCGGGTAGATCCTTCTATGCATGTAACAAAGCGGTGTATATGCTCTTAGCTAAAATAGTGAATTACAGTTAATTAAACTATTGGAGCTGGAAGAGAGGTTATCAACCAACTGTGCGTAATCAGGCTTGTAGTATCGCTACCCTAAACTCTTTATTGTGTGCACTTCATTTACTAGTTCACTTGCTCGTAGAAAGCAGAATTAACCAAGGAGTTGGTTCTGCAAAATTAGTTTTGTTTACAAGAAAACCAATTCAATCTTTTTAGGTTGCTTACTGGGCCTAACGCTATGCAGAGATTCAGTTAGTCCTTTCTTTAAATACGTTTGAGAAACATATCAATGCATACATGGAACCACCCTGTAGTTTTGTACTACATGTTCTTATCGCAATGAGCATGAATCGCAGAAAGATCATCACCGCATGAATGAGAAAGACATGAGGTTATTTATATGGAGGATTTTTTTTTTTTTTTGTCAATTTTACTCTTTCCTACTCTACACTCACTTTCGACTTTGCCCCGTTTCTGCATGGGAGTCGAAACCCACTCCCCGAAGCACGCTGCTCCCACCCCATCCCCCTGAGAAGGTGGGGATGGGGAGGGGAAAAATGGCCTTCCATTTACTTGGAATATCTCAATCAATTCGAAGAGATCTTGTAGCTCGTGTGAAACTTGCCCAAATGACATTAGAATTCCATTTTGAAATTTAAATTATTTACGGACAAGGAAATTGTTTCACCATTTGCCGTTTACGATTGTATTTTAAGAATTGTACAACGGGAAATTTGTAGCATTTGATGTTGACGTTGATGCTGTCCACAAAATTATTCTGCATAGGAAATTTCTTTTCAACTATAACACATGAGGCCCTTCTCAGCATGAAATATCTTAATTTGCAAATTATTGTCGAGATCATACTCTAGTCACTAAATTTTTAGAAGTGACGATTGCGTGCCCAATTTTGCAAAGTACCCAGGCTTTACAATGGAAAAGTAAAAAATCCTAAATTTATTGCATTTGTTGTACTAATTTAATCCTAAACATTTTAATTGTGATAAATTAATCCCAAACTTTTTCATATTTTGCCAATTTAATATATCAGGCCAATCTAAGTCGAAAATTGTTAGTCATAGACATTTATGGTCTTATGTGGCACATCTAGTGCTAATGTGACATTTTTTTTAATCTAGGCCGTGAGGGCATCGCATCGCTGTTGGCCTAAGCAAGGGCATCAAGGCCCTCTCCTATTGTTGGCAAGGGTTAGCTGGCAACTCTTGCTGGCCCTTAGTCCAAAAAAATAGTAAACAAAAATAAAAATCACAATTTTTATTTAAATTACAAAAAAAAAAAAAAATGCCTATGTTAGCATGAACTATGTCATGTGGGATTATCGATATCTATGTTAGTAATTTCCAACCCAAATTGGCCAAATGGACTCAATGGGTAAAACATAAAAATGTTTAAGACTAAATTGATACAATTAAATAGTTTATGACTGACTTTGGCACAAAATGTAATAGATTTATGACTTTTTTAGTATTTTTTCCCTTTTCAATTAATGCATTAAATGCTCGAATTTACATAATATGTAAGATCACAATAT
This sequence comes from Eucalyptus grandis, assembly GCF_016545825.1. Taxonomy (NCBI): domain Eukaryota; kingdom Viridiplantae; phylum Streptophyta; class Magnoliopsida; order Myrtales; family Myrtaceae; genus Eucalyptus; species Eucalyptus grandis. Next base: position 14,383,727 of record NC_052617.1, on the reverse strand, counting down.
TCAACTTCCCATTGTCTCTATCTCCTATCCCGAGGAAGCACTTTCAACTAAAGCACTTAATTGAGTCCCTCCATTAAAAAAAATGGAAGGTGTTTGTTGAAATGCATAAAATAAATTTTATCCAAGAAATCAGTAAGATTGAAGAAGGTAAGCACATCTAGGATATAACACCATTCTAACCTATCATAAGCCTAGGATAGATCAATTTTTCACAATCATTAAACCAGGCATACCAAATGTTTGGGTGTGATTCATACTCCTCATTGACAGGTGAGCAAGGTCTAGCGGGGCCATTCCAATGGAGGTTAAGGGGTAGTACCCCCACAACGCCATAGGGGCTTATATAATTTGGGCGCATAAATAGTCATTGTGTCACCTATTTATAATCTCTTTCATGTAATTGAGAGTTGTAAATAGAGGAGGAAGATGCTAATTATAGTGGAATCCCCTACTAGATGTAACTATAGTTCAATGGTGAACTAGGATGTCCCTATATTGATTTCTTTTCACAACTTACATTCTATTCTGTTGTGTTTATGTGCCTAATACTAATATATGGTATCATTGCCAGGTTTGAGGTTAAAGTTTCTTGGTGAAGAGAGATCTAAAAAAAAAAAAAAAAGAAATATCGAATCTGGAAGATGTTGACTGGGTCAATCACGAATTGAAGTAGAGAAGTTCGAAGAAATGATTTCAAGTCATGAAAATTGAAGATGGGAGTCCTTGCCCGTGGACAGAAATCTTTGGCATGTGATCGACGAACATGATAAACCTGAGGGAGAGTCCCAATGAGAAGAGAGGAAGGAGTCCATGTTCAATGAATTGAAGTAGTGGATCAACAACGATTGAAAGACACGAAGCTTGGACCTGGCTTTGTCTTACTGAGCAACGCCCTTGGTGAATGTGACCTTTGAGGATATGACGAAGGATATATGGATGAAGCTGGGAAGCCTTATTAGAGCAAGTAGCTCATAGAAAATGCTAATTCTAAGCAAAAGTGACTATGCAACCTTCGATGAGTGTAACCGAGTAAGATGATTCTTTGTCTACACACTTAAACAAGTTTAATACTATTTATGGGCAACTAACATCTATTGATGTAATTTGTGTGAAGGAGATAAAGCATGTACCTACCGTGTTCACTACTGAATTCATGGGAACATAAATTATTTCAATTAGCACGGTATAAGTGTGATATCCTTTACAAGGCAATGAACTACTCTATTTGATTGTGCAACAATTGGAGCTATTCCTCGTCAAAGGAAGGAGTAATGAATGATCCAACTCCAAATTTGGTAACAAGAATTGTTGTACTGAATTAGTACGCTCCATGATGGGGTGCGATGAGAACGCACCATTTCACCTTGGGATACACTACGATGGAAAGACACAATTTAGCAAGGTGTGATGGAGCCATATAAAGACTCCTAAAGACAATCATGGTATGGTTTGGAAGAACGTACATACAGTAAAAAGGAAGTTTTCATTTTCTTGTCCCTTTCCATCAAAGAGTAGGCGTTCCATTTCTTCTTTACGAGAATAGTTTGCATTTACGCCATAGAAATCCGATGCTTTCTTTGGTGGATTGTTTGCATTTAGACCAACGTGAAGTATTTTTTGTTTGTGATTCATCTGCAATTCAACGTTCGTTCCTGAGTTAATTATTGTTTGCATATCGGATAAAGGCAAGTCGCTTTTTCGCCGACTTGGAATTCCAACATTGGTACGTAGCACGGCCGTGATTTCTGCCTTATTTTTCATTGAATTTTCCTGTTTACCATTTGATATTCCGAGATCAAGAGTATGAAATCTACACTCGCTTTTGAATGGTCATTGCACGGAATTGCTAATCCGAATAGACGAAAATCAAATCGAAGCGAAGAGCAGGTTCAAGGTTGTGTTGACCCGTACATGGTCCTGGCCATTTGTCGAAACCTTTTTTTCAGCCAAAATCAATTTTCAAATATACAGGGTGAAAATTACTCGTTGATACAAGTCCGACAATGGGTAGATCGCCACCGGAGGATGTTGGACGCGTCACACATGCGCGAAGCGCACGTGGGCATCACATGCCTGAAGCTTTGGGAACGTTACGTGCGTAACATGCACCGGTCGGGCAAACCGGCATGTGCAACACGCGCCGATCGGGTAAATCGAGCAGATGAGATGTCATCCAATGGTCGGTTGTCGATGATGTCACCGGCTGACGGCGGGCAAGGCCGGGCCGGTGACTGGCTAGCGACGACTCCGAGACCCGACCAACTCGACTCGACCCGAGGCTGACTCCAACCCAACCCGACCGCTGACCAGTCAACGGTTGGACCGGTCAACTGGTCCGGCAATCAAATCGGTCGGGACTAGCCGAGCCTTTTAGGCTCGCTGGCGATGCGCCACACGCACCACACACTTAGATGGCGTGTGTGGCGCGTGAGCCCCGATTGGAGCGTGGTCGGCGGCGTTTGATTCGTATGGATGTGCCTACACTGTGATATATTTATTTTTTTTTTTGCTTTTATAAATGTATAAAAATGTGTAGGAAACCCTTAGTATTTTTGGGCTGAATGCATAATTTATTCATTTTCAGCTTGTATTTTCTTATGTTTGAGGAGACACGTAGCCAGCCTATATGAAAATGATGTCATATATGCTTGTAGAGCTTTGTTCGATGGTAGCATGGGACATAGTTTAATATACTTGCAGTTTTCTAGTTCCAAGAAAATTCGAACAATGATAGGAAACTTATTTTTTCACATGTTGAATTACGATTTTGATTGTAGTTACAACAGATTATTTTTTGTACGTTGGTTGACATTATGCTGTGTTTTTTGTGTTAATGAAAAAAATGTACAAATTATATGAGGTCATGTAATTATTTTTCCTAGTGAGAGTTTGTAGGTTGGTAGAATTCAAGGAGTTCTCACCTAGAACTTAAAATTTGCGCAAATTAAATTTATTAATGATAATAGAACAATTGTACATAGAAGTTAATTAGAAACATAGTGAACTTTTTGTTTCTGTGTCTTTTATTAAATTATCATTAATTTAGTTTTGTTTTTGCTGCAAATTAAATATGTGTTAATCTGAAAAGTGTGCTAGTATGATTCTTAAAGCTTATTATGTCAATTTATTATAGCAATTGATTATGGCTTTGGCAGCCAAGACCATTTTAGTTGACCTCAATAGGTGAGAAGTTGAACGTGATAATTATGATATTTGGCACAGAAATTTTCAGTACATCCTTAAGGAGTAAGAGGTTTTGAAACCTCAACCACACTCATAGATGAACTCCTGAGCATGGAACTTCAGCTCAACACAAGAGAAATCTAGAAGCCATCAAGCTTGAAAAGGAAAAATAGCATTACTCGCATCACGTTGCTGAGTTGTATGCAAGATGATCTCATGTTTGAGTTTAAAGTGACAAAGCTCAAGCTATGTGGGTTGTCTTGAAAGATAAGTTTGGGGGTACATTTGCCACTAAGTTAAGAGACTCACCATCAAATTCAGACACATACCTAAAGCGCCTAAAGATTGACTTCACTCACTAATGTTAATATACCCATACGTGAACATTGTCTAGGAAAGCAACTAGAAAACTATTCGGTAAAGAGACTAGAACCGAATTTTTATTGCAACCCCATATATTCTCGACATTTGTGGTCCATTGAATGTGAGGTGAGGCATGGAGCCTCATATTTCATCACTTTCTTTACGCATGTCTTTCCTGATCTCCCATAAGTCGAAACATTAGATTGCTTTAGGCGATATATAACGATGGTAGAGAATCAATTGAACAAAACAATAAATGCATTGAGAACTTATCACAGACATGAGTATCTATCGGAGCAATTCAAGGCTCCTTGTGATGAAAAGAAATTGTACGAGAATTGACTATTCATGGTACTCCCAACAAAATGGGGTAGTTGAGAGAAGCAATAGAACTCTATTGAAAATTTTGGGTCTATGATGGCGCAAGAAAATTTACCTATCTCCTATTGGGGAGATGTGTTATTGACTACGCATATATATCACCAAGTGTCCTCAAAATCGATCACTTCCACCCCTTATGAATTGTGGACTGGTAGGAAACAGACTTAAGTATTCTATGTCCATGAGGATGTGTAGCTTATGTTCAGGATTCTTCCCATAAATATGGCAAATTAGGTCCTAGAGGGAAGAAATGTATCCTTATAAGATATTCCAAACACTCCAAAGGGTATGTGTTCATAGGTGAACAAGTTGATAGAAGTGTGATCGAAATAGAGTCACGAGATGTCACGTTATTGGAGAAACGATTTTCCTAGTAGAGGTAAGATTGATAAGGACTTCCAATTATATGAGATGAAAGATCTTAATAACACACCCACTAATATTGTAGAGGGAAATGAAGATTTATTTATCCCAACATGCAAGAACTAATCCAGTGGGAGTATTGACATTCGACGAATTGAATTCAAGAGAAATTCAATTGCGTAAAATTAATCGTAAAAAGTGTTCCTCATACGTTTGGAGATTGAAGGGGAAGCATTTTTTATTGCTCATAAAGACGTATGCCGAGCTTAAGACTATTCAAGAGGCTCTCATCCTCCTTTGATAAGGAAGAATGGAAAAGCTTTGAAGATGAAATTGAGTCAATGACAGCAAATCATGTTCGACTTAATTGATCTACCACCCAATCGTAAGGCCAAAAAAAAAAATGGGTCTTTAAGATTCAGCAAAGGGTGGATGGATCCATTGAAAAGTATAAGACTGGGTTTTGTGGTGAAAGGTTATACTAACAAAAGAGATAGACTATGAGGAAACATTTTCACCAGCTTGTAAGGTTTGCCTCTATCACGTTTTATCCTAGCAATCATTGCACATTTGGACCTTGAATTACATCAAATGGATGTAAAGATGGTATTTCTCAATGGAGAACTAGATGAGGAAATATACATGAAGCAATCAATAGGTTTTATATCTAAAGGTCAAGAGAGTATAAAGTTTGCAAGCTTCGTCAGCCTCAATAATATATGGCCTTACAACCATCTAGAGAAAATTCTTCGTTTTCATCAAGCCATAACCACTTTTGGTTTCACGATGATCGAAAAAGATCACGGTGTATATGTCAAACGGTCTGAAAATAAATTTGTAATTTTATCACTTTATGTGAACGATATTCATTGGCTGAAATGACAAGGTTTTGGTTATCACCATAAAAGAATGGTTGTTCTCTAATTTTGAAATGAAGGACATGGGAGAAACGCTTATATATTAAGAGTTAAGATTAAAAGAGATCGATCAATGAAACTCCTTACTTTATTATAAGAGCCTTATATAATGGATTCTGAGTCATTTCAATATGTAGCGTTGTAATCCCATTGATACCCCTGTCATGCAAGGTGAAGGTCTAAGTATTGAGATGTGTCCTAAGACTCGTAAGAAATTAAGTGATGGAAACTGCTCTCTTATACTAGTGCCCTCGGAAGTTTGATAAAGCAGTGATGTGTGTACCGACTCCGATGCATATGTTATGCTATGGGATTGGTATGCCGATATCAATCAAATCCGGTCAAGCACACTAGAAAGCAAAGAAGAGGATCCCGAGATACTTTGAAGGGCACCATAGACTATCGACTTTGTTACTAAGGAAATGATTTATGCCTATTGGGTTATTCAGATGTTGATTGGGGTGGAGACCTTGATGAGCACCCACTGGATATGTGTTCTTGCTCAATGGAGGTACACTCTTTGAATAATAAAGAAAACAGACATGCACCGCCTTGTCTATGATGGAGGCAGAATTTATTGCATGTTCGCGCAAAGGCAAGAAGTAGTATGGCTAAAGCGTTTCTTGAAAATTTAGCCACCGTCACCAGGTTCCAAGACCGATGATAGTTTATTGCAATAGTTAAGCAGCCATTACCTATGTGAATGATCCTAAGTATCATGGAAGAACAAAGCACATTGACATAAAGAACAACTTCATAAGAGAATTCAGGCTTTCATTCAATATAGAACCTAAGCAATGAAATTCAAGACTCGATCCTACCTACAATGGAGGAATCATCTGATCAAATCTTGGAACAAGGAAGGAGGTTGATCAACATCCATCTACTCCAGCTTAAAACCAATTCTACTCCAATTCAATGCCGTATGCACCATGGATTTTATCTAAGGGCCCATGGCATGCTAGACCTAATCAATGGGCCTCCGGTCCAATCAACAATGGGCAAACTACAGCCCATAGCACACCCGAGCGGAAATCTAGACCCGAATTGAACTCGGGTGGGTCTGGGGCAAATCCCTACCCGCGAAGCTTCCCACTGGGTTCATGCCGCTAGTTTTTTCCAACCATCATCGGCCAGCCCAGGTGAGCCTAGCGCCCGTTTATGTACTTTACATCGACCGAGGCACGAGTTGCAGCTGATGACTCTTCATCTCATAAGACCAGTCCACTACTCAATGGGGGAGAGACTTCCAGCGAGCTCTCACGATGGACAAGGTCAGATTCCTTGACGGATTTGTCCCCTTCCCGATCATTGAATACATGCAGCGCTATTGGGTGCAACCATTAGTCCGAACTTGGATCGGAAATTGTGTTGCACTAGAGGTTCGGCTAGGCTTCCCCGACTAAAGACGTAAAGAAATGCGAGACGACATCAAGGAAATGTATGGCAAACTCGACAAGGTTTTTCACCACCCAAGCTCTTCAAAGTTGAAGCAGGGAACCTCTAGTTACTACTTGCTTCAATTGTCTTTCGGCCCTCGAATGAGTTTAAGGTAGTTAAGGAGCAGCTCAAGGGCTGAGATGACCCCTGCCAATATAAGGAAGGCAAAGAGAGAGAGAAAGTGACTCTGTTTCTTACCCTCAAATGAGAGCTACATACCCGCTCGCAAATCCTCGCATGGACGCGTCCCCTCGCTCGACCGCATATTCTAGCTAGCTACCCAAGAAGAAAATCAAACAACTTGGGACCGATAGACATGAGAAAGGAGGTGATGGTGTGGCCCTTATTGCACCGACAAGGTTCTCAAGTCAATCTCACAGTGGCCTTCATGTTACAGCGAGCTAGTGGGTGCAGCAACCCTAGATCAATGAATGAGAAGAAGATGGGGAGAACTCTAGAAGCTATCGCTTCAAGGGTCCCGATCAAAGGAATGAATAAATATGACGGTTCCTATTCCTTTCGGGAGTCAAGGTGGATATCAAAAAGCATGTGGGATTTGACGGCTCCTATTCTTTTTGAGCCGATGACGAAGATCACAAGATCGGCACGGATCTAATGGCCCATCTTCCTAAATCTAATGGCTGAGATCAATGGTGAGGACATGCATCTAACAGCCCTTATTTAATCTCCCATGGGTTCGAATCAAATGGTCATCATAAAGCCACATCCACAAAGAGGGGAGGCCAAAAAAGGGTAAGTATTGTGAATATTGTCGGCGTCCACATCACACCATTGAAACATGTTAGAAATTACATGGTAAGCCCACTAGCAAAGAAAAAAAGGATATATATCATATCCATCTATATTGAATTATGGATACATAAATAATAGAATTATTTTTTGATTGATCAAATGGCGGTCTCTGATAGAGATTAAAGAAGATAGGCAAGAAATTTAAAGAACAATAAACGCTTTTTTCTCTAGTTTATATAAAAAAGAAAAAATCGATGTCTAATTAAAATAAATGTAGGATTTCAGCATAATTAAAAGGGGGATAGCAAAATTGGTAGACACTACGGACTTAATTGATTGAGCCTGGTATGGAAACCTACTGCTGACAACTTTCAAATTTAGAGAAACCATGGAATTAAAGATGGACAATCCCGACTCCAAATCCTGTTTTACGAAACCAACAAACAATAAGGGTTCATAAAGTGAGAATAAAAAGGATAGGATAGGTGCAGAGACTCAATGGGAGCTGTTCTAACAAATGAAGTTGACCACGTTGCATTGGGAAAGGAATCTTTATCAAAGCTTGAGAAAGGGAAAGGATAAACTTTACGTATATATGTATGCGTACTAAATACTATCTCAAATGATTAATGACTACACGAATTTTATATGAAAAAAGGAAATAATTGTTGTGAATCAATTCTAAGTTGAAGAAAGAATCGAATATTCATTGATTAAATCTTTTTACTCCATGGTTTGACAAATCTTTTGAGGAATTGGATTAATCGGGCTAAAATATAGATAGAGTCTCATTCTACATGTCAATACCAACGACAATGAAATTTAGAGCAAGAGGAAAATATGTCGACTTTAAAAATCGTGGAAAGTTCAAGTCCTCTATCCCAAAGGGACCATTTGACTCTTAACTTTCAATGATTTGTCCTATCTTAAAAAACAAAAATTATGGAGTCCGGATAAGACCTTTTCACCCCTTTCACCTTTTGACTGATGGTAGAACCTGTTCATCTAGCAAAGTATTGAGAGTACTTGAATGACCTAAATGTGGTTGTAATTTTCATTGTGTTGCCAATTTTTCTAGTCGATTCTGTGTTGTTCTCCTATAGATGTAAGTCATGCTGACCGAACCATGTAAATATAATGTCCAATTTATTTTCTTACTTGGTTTATTTTATTATTTGATCACTTGCTTTCATAATATCATAAAGCAAGATGGCCTGCTTTCTTAATGCACTCCAATGTTAGTTTTATTTCATTTATGCCCCAAAAAAAAAAGTAAAAGAAAAGGTCAAATTCAAGCCAGAACTTTCATGGATTAGGTGCGGCGAGCAGGTATCCGCCAATAGTACATGAAATGAGGAAAATTTCCAGGTGGATAATATAAAAAAATAATGCTTAAAAAGATCTTCATATCACACAAGCATTGTTGGATGAATGTCTATGAAATAAATTCACCTTTGTAACGAGATTTTATCTTGCGGAAGAAGGTGCAAAAAGTGAGTTTCACACCTCAAGTTCGAGAAACCAAAAGAAGGGATGAAAGCAAGCAATCCAAAATACTTATGCTGATTGGATTACAACATACCGATTGTTGCTCTCAAATTTGAAAAGCACACCATAAGCCGCATGACTTTTGTATGGCACTCATTTAAATATCATAATTTTTTTATCACTTAAAATGTCAAATAACTTTTAATTGATAATTTGAGTGCGATAAAGTTTTAAAAATATTTACCATAAGTACTATGCCATGTTGGATTTTCAGCACTTGGGTGAAATTTAAAAAATAATAAAATAACACTCAAGTGATCGACAAAGATTGTGATATTCAACTAAATTTGTATTTTTAAAGTTATGCTATTTAATTGATAAAAAAATTAAAACACTCAAATGTTTATGTTTGAACCCCGTGATAGTTGTGGACCTTGTGGTATTTTTATCCACTCCGAACGCATCTCTGGTTGGATTTTCCTGATGGGTAAAGGACAGTCCTTTCCTGGAAGTTCTGTCTCAAACAGCCATTGCGCACGGAGGAAACCCACCCTCCTGCTGCGTACGTTATCGCCGTTGCCCAACGCGTGCTATGCCGCCTTTGTCCCCGCTGTCCCGCCATATCTCGTTAGCACGTGTATTTACCCCGAATGTCCTTTTTTTTTTTTCTCTTTAAAACACAGAAAGTTCCATTTACCGTCAATTTCTCAAACATACGGATAAATGCGCGCTTTTTTAAGGAACCAATTTAATACTACAACATTTTTGCTGGATACGACCTAGGTCATTGCCTAATTCCTTCAGTTCAAATTATGTTACCAAGTTTAAAATTAAAAACCCAACTTTTACTCGAGTCTCAAATTTGTCCTTGACCTTTTGTTCAAAGTCACTAGTGATCATTTAATATGGCATTCTCACATCAGCAATAGATCCACTTACAACAAACTAATGGGGATTTAAAAGTTATTACTACCAGCATGTTCCTGGTCCAAGAAAAAGGATTTTGTCTAGAAAATGCATATTAGTCTCTCTTCTCTCTTCAGCCCTCAATCCTGATCAGCGTGCATCCTTACCTCCAACACCTTAGATCTGGTCCGACTCCACCCGTGACAATCTTCTAGCCAACTCGCCACTGAGCTACCGCCACCGGAGCCCTCTCTCCTGTGACCATCTTCACGGCAGACAGTGACAATAAACAATCATCTGCCGCCACTATTCATCTATCTCTCTCTATATTTCTTTTATATAGTAAAGCAAATTCATAACATAATTCCGACGTTGAACACTAAGGTTAGCGTATATTGCAGCAACAGAAGCAATCAAGGAAGCGATGTGAGAGGTTTTCTTAGCAAGATATCAACCAAATAGAATTGTTATTAATTGTGATAATCAAGTGCATGTCTAGCTTAAAACAAATTCATCAAGGTGCAAACCATACAAATTGACGATATTTGTAATCTTTTTAACAAATTATTCTGCTAATTGTCATGGTAGTCATCAGAGAAATTTTTGCGACCCAACTATTTTGTGTGTCCAGCTTTGTAAATAGAGGCCAGAATTTTCTTCAAACATTTATTGTAGACTTGTTCTCCAAAGCAACAATATGGCTGCTTTCTCAATGCATACCAGTGTTGCATTATCTCCCAAATTTCTGTCCAAAAGAACATAACCGAACGAGTCAAATTTCTGCTGAAAATAATTGAATGGAAACCCAGTGGAGCAAACAACATCTTTTAAGTATGTCTATTTACAATAATAGATATCAGGTCGGAAAGAGAGAGAGAGAGACCTATTTAACAGGAAATTATCAGGGAACCAAGTACCAATAAGATAAATAAATCGTTACAAGCGTATCAATACTTCCCAAATAGCTTCATGCAATTTCGCATAGAACATATAATAGCTTTATTAGGTCTGCAAACCGTGCAAAGAAAATTTACATTGTGATTGTCAAATTGATTTTATATATCAAAATTCATTTCTTAAAATTCTGATGCAAACATATGCAATCTAACGAGTTGTCTTAATTGCAAACTAGAATTGGACAAACAAAATTTTCGGTTAAAGTTTATGCGAAGACATGGCTTCTATTCTTCACGATGGAAGATAATCAAGCAAAAGGAAGCAGCAAAGACATGCTGATATAACAATATGGTTTCGGCATTAAAACTTTAGTATTAATAAATACAAATATAAATTGATTGACGAACTATTAAATGGAAATCTGTAAACATACTCTTTCAGTGATTTGGCTACTTCAGCAGGGAAGATCCTGTCATTCTCGCCCCAAACCAGATGCACCTTCTGCGAAAAGATCCCATCAATCATCAGCCAATTTCCACAACATTCTACAAATATGACTAGAAGGAAGGTAGTTCGAGAAAGTCTTGCGTGCGTACACCCGAATAATCTGAGTCCATTTCGTATCAACCATATGTAGCAATGGGGCTATTGCATTAATTAGTACATTGTTTGATTTAAGTAATATAGTATCTATTATACTATTTGTTGTATGGATCACATATAAAATAAGGGTAAATTTTTTTTTCATTTATTATGACTCCAAATTAATTGTTTAATATGTCCAATTAAAAGAATATTATGTATTACATAGTTAAAAATGTGATTGAAATAAAAATTATAATATTTTGAGCATTGATTAATATAATCAGTAATGATTATTCATTATATTATGATAATAAACTATTTGATTATAGAAATTTAGATAACTGCACCTGATAGGAGGCAACTAATATGATGCTAGTTATTGTTATAAAATTTAATATAAACCAATGTTTGTTTCATAGATAACATAATTATTATAACATCCATTGTTTACTGGTTATATCTAGTATTTTATTTATTAACGACATAGCATATGATTATGTCAAAAATAATTAATGTTATTACTATATATAAATAATTCAACAAATTTATTCATAATTTGGAATAATAATCTAACATAGATGAGTGAGCAAGAGAAATACGTGGATATTTAATGTAGTTTTGGCTGTACTACGAATTATGCTATACAAATATTGCCGCATACAAAAACTGTAATGGGCATTCAACATGTAATATAATAGACACTATTACAACCAAACAATGTTCTACGTATTGATTCCATGCGACGCCACAGGATCTAATGGCTGTCATAGCATTAAGTGGGTTCACATGCGCTTCACATGCACTGAGGCATGTTACAATTCTGTGTAGTCATTTACTTAGGTTCTAACCCTTATTTTCTTTTGCTTTTCCATTTTTGTCCCAAACTCTGTACAGGTTCTTACTAGAATATGTAAGTTTTTGCATCACATAAGTTTTGGCCACTAATCATTTCGCTTGAATCTAGTTATAGATCTATTCTTGAAGAACAAGCTTGTGATAATCTCTGCCATTATAGATATGCTCTTGAAGGATAAGCTTGTGATGATCTTTTCCAATCATGCTCAGTTGAAACACCTTGATTTTGGTTTTGTTTATCTTGAGATCTATAGGTTTGTTTTGTTATTGTGACTTTTGAGATTCCCTTTCATGCATCAATTTTGTAATGAATGAAAATTTCTTTGACCAAAAGAAAAATAAAAGAAGAGATTATTAGGTTTGACCAAATAAAATAAAATACATTACCAAGTAAATGAAGACCGTTAGTACAATAAGTGATGAGAGAACTTGAATGAGCATTTATCAGCTAGATAATGTTCGAACATTAGTTAAGAAATGGCAAAGAATGTAGTGCCAAAACTTGACACAAGAGAACACTTAGTGTCAAAAGAACATTCAAATGTCAAAAGTTACAAAAGTTACACTTAAATGTCACTTAAAAAAAAATGGGATACCCGAGTGCCAAATCCAGCAATCTTGGCCATAAATCCTACGTGGCAATTTTTTAATAAGATAACTCACACTATATGACTTGTCGAAGAGACAAGTCAGCAATGAAGAGTCAAAACGACATCATTTTGGCTCTTTTGAATTTAAATATAAATTTAATTTAATTTAATTTTAAAATAAATCATTAAAAAAAAAAAAAAAAAGAGAGAGGAAGAATATAAAGATTACAGAAGGCGAGGGATCAACCCTTGCCACCGCCTTCCACAATCACTAGGAAGGGCCAACAAGGATGGGGGAAAGGTCGTTGCGCCCGCCTGTGGGTCGGCACCCCTGGTTGGCTTATGGTAAAGGCTACCCTTAGCCAATATTGCCCTTTGGTTTGATTGCATAAGGGTCGATGACTTGTAGAATCTGGGGGAGGGCCATGACCCTATCCCCAAATCTAGAAGGTGCTTGCATATGAAGCATACAAGTTCAAAGCTCCTGGTCGTGTCAACGTGTCGGACATGCGATCAACACATGTCGAATTTTCGACACATATCAACTCTTCAACACATTCCAACACGCGTGTCTAAGAGAGAGAATCATTGAAGAAAAATGGCAAAGGGAGCGGAGGCAACGGCACGGGAGCAACGGCGAGGCCACGATGGTGAGAAAGGCTAGAGGAAGAGCAAAATCAGGCGAACTAGAGAGAAGACCACAACGCAATAGAGGGTCGGCGGTAAGGTGGCGAGCGATAATGATGAGGCGACCAAGAGAGGCACTGAGAGGAGGAGGGTCGTGTGAGGAGGAGGAGAAGGCTAGGCTAGGGTTTTTGAGGGCAAAACTCAAAAAAAAATAAGATTTTAATGGGACATTGCCGTAATTTCTTCTTTCTGGAGAGAGGAGAATATGAGTGTTCAATTTTCAAAAGAAGTGACATAGACGGAAACGCCGGGGAGGGGGAGTGTGGTGGTGGAGGAAGAGGAGCAATAAGTTTGTTGAGGGCGGGAAAGAGGGGATGGGTGGGGGTTGGCGTGGACTGGGCTTTATTTTTTATCAGAAAATAAATAAGAGAAACTATAAAGTGGGGAAGAAACGATGGAAAGAGAGTGAAATAAATGTAAGAGAGTTGGGTGACCATGGGGGCTATTTTAATCAGAAAATAGGAAAAAGCTTTAAAGTGATTTCGGAAAATAAAAGGGTTGAATGTTGAATAATAATAAATTTTGGTCATTGCAAAAGATTATAAATTTATTTAAACAAGTTAATTCTAATTTTTTAGTCATTAGTTTCATTAATAATTTTTGTTAGAGTTAGAAATATGTCCTCAAAAATAAATAAGCATTAACTATTAATATGTTTTTCGAATTTCATGAATAGATCTATTACTATTATAAGTGTAAGTTCATTGTTTGCTTTTTTATTATTTAATTATGAATTTGAATCAAATTAATTAAAATAAAAATATTCATTTAATTTATATAACGTAGACGATCTTGTCAATTCTCTATTTTTTAAGATGATGCCTGGCCATATACAGGTCGTGTTTTTCTACGTGTCGAGTGTCTGTAAATTTTACATTTTACTTGCGTAAGCCACACCGTCTAGTTAGCCAGTGGTCATGAAGCCATAGCAGTGGCTCGGGACCCAAGCTGACCCACTCCCACCGCCCCGAACCCTTCCCAACCACGGTGGGGAGGCAGCAGCCAGGCTAAGCCCTCGCCTTTCCCTCTAATGTTCACCTTCTTCCTTTAAAAATAAATACTATTTGTATATTTAATTTAATTTGATTTATATTAAAATTCAAATCCGAGGCAAAAGAACTTCGTTTTGCACTTATCTCGCTGAAAAACGTCACGTTACTATTTTGGTCGACTTTTTCACTGCTGGCACTTAACTAATTCATTTTGCTCCGATTTTGACTCTTAAATGCTCCCATGTGCTAAGTTTTGGTACTCCAAGGGTCCGAGTCTACTAAGAAATATAAAACTCATATCAACGTAAATATACCTTGCATTTCCAATAGGCATACTAAATTGAACATGAAAATATCAATTTCAATGATACATATGTATTTAAAGGCATGCACATGTAATTACATATGAGATTCCAGCCTAGACTAAATATATAGAATTATCTTAGGATAATTATCAAAATCTGTAAAATATATTACATTAATGTTTCAATTTAGCCATAACATGATAGGCAAGGCTAGCCTCACCGGCCAAGGACAAGGCCACCTTCGCCATGGCTAGCAAAGGCTCCATGGCCCTCACATGCAATCGCCAGGGCTTCATGACCCTGCCTAGTGGCCAACAAGCTCTAATGACCTCCCCAACCATAGTAGAGAGAGAGAGAGAGAGAAGAAGAAGAAGAAGTAAAGGAAAACAATTAATGAAATGTGAAAATATTAAAAATTAAAAATTATCCATACGCCGATCATACCACATAGCACGGCCAAAGCATTCAAGCCAGCAATTTTTGGTAAAATTGATTAGATGAACTCAATTGGTAAAACGTGAAAATGTCTAAAATTAATTGACATAAGTGCAATAAGTTTGGAACTTTTATGGTAACTTTCATGAATTATCTTAGTTGTCGATGTAAGCCACACATCTCGACAAGATGAAAGGGTTGAGATCGTGTCAATTGTGCATATCTTGCATAGACATGTTATAAAATTATGTATAATCTACCCGGGATTTGGCGGAACCACGGAAAGTAATTTTATAGGTTGCAAGGATAAGTGTTCTAAGGACTAGCTATTGGCAGAGAAATTGTAGCATACATCACAACTGTGAAAAGTTTTGGCGGAGGTGGTTGATAGAGGAGAGAATGGCGCCGAGCGTGGAAACCAACGGCCTCAATTTCACGAACCCAGAGATCGATGGCCATCCTCCCCTCGGGTTTGAACCCTCATCGACTACTTGTCGCTCACGCTCGATTCCAGCGATCGCCGTCTTCTCATTGGGTCCAATGGTACAGGCTCTTTTCAACTCAAACCATGCATTCTTTTGCCAAAATGTTGTTCTGGGTGTCTCTGTATCTAGTAGTCGACAAGTATATGGCGATCTCATCTTGTTAAAAAGGCGTGCATCTTGGTTACCTTGTTGAATTGGCTTGTTGGTGAAGCTGCTTTATCACATAGAATTTGAGTTTGGTGGTTGAAGTATTTGGATTTCAGTAGCTGGAGATGGTGATTTGATTTCAGGAGAAAGTTGGGTTTATTTTTAAAGAGGGTGGAATGAACGATTTCTCATGCAAAATGTTGTCGATATTCGTTGGGACATTGGAAGATTGGGGCGTTGTTTTTTAAATGGTTATTCGGAGAGAGTGTGTATTTTGGCAAAATTAAATCATGGGCACTTGCAATTTTCTCGTTCAAGAATAGTAATGTAAAGAATCCAAAGAACCACATGACATTCTCATTTGAAGCAGTGCTTGTAACCCTGAATCGGGATATATGCTTTTAGTCATTTATGTGAATTCCTTACTGCTTTGCTTGTCGTCGGGCGATGCTTGTAACAGGTAAGACTACTACATTGAAGATTATTAGGAGGGAAGCATATAGTGGAGCCTCACATGGTCCGCGTGCTTGGAAGATTGGCATTCCATGACACTGCATTGACATCTTCTGGGGATCTCTATTACCTTGGAGGAAAGGTGAGTTATATTCTGTCCTGATCTCATTGTCGGACTGCACACTTCGTTGTGATACTGTGTTTGCATTGATGGTGACTCTGAAAAGTTGTTGCTTTTTATTGTGATATATGTTCTCTTCTGCTTTTTCTAATGAGTCGTATGCTACAGCTCGGCATTCTGCGATTGGTGATTAAGGAAGAGATTAAGTCTGTTGTAATTATCTTCCTTCTCCAGTAAACTATACAATTCCTGATGTAATTGTTCCTTGTTTCCTTTTTTGCCCTTTTCATTCCGCAGTGGAGGCCAAAAGTTGCTTTTGCGGGCTTTGAAGTTCCTAAACAAAGGGTGTCTCTGCTGAGAAAATGATATTTGGGGTGGCAAGAATAGATCCACAAAGAAGAGCTGAGCTAATCAAGGTGAAACAATAACTTTCGGGACATAAAATGATTTGAGAACAGCTTTTATTTTTTTCACCAAAAAAATGCTGAATTTTGAAGTATATACCAAAGGGAAAACTTTAAATAAAAGCTTGAAATATGATAATTTTTTTCAAGAAAGGGCATGAAGTATATATTGTTTTAAATAAGGGCATGAAATGATCAACACGATCTTAAATAAAGGCTTCAGTGAACACACGCATCTCGCAGACACTTTTGAAGTTACTATTAAGGGCATTTTAGTCCAAGGATTTCTTTTCTTTATTCTTTCTCTGTTCATCTTCTTTCTTCTTCCTACAACCGACTCTCTAGTTCATCTTCTTCCTTTCCCTCCTTTTCTTCTTCCTTAGCATGCTGAACTAAACTCCTTCACCTCGTTCACCTCGGACAAAAGCACAAAGCAAAATCAATATCCGGGCTGGTTCAAATCGATTAGTAGAAAGAGTCTCAACTGAACAGTTAATATGAACAAGACAGAAGGAAGAATTATCAACGGGTCGAAAATGATTATGTCCCTTTGTGCTTACAACCAAAGATCGATATGAACCAAGAGAAGCAAAAATTGAAATTCTCAACCATTTCGAGTCAAACATGGATTGGAACGGAGACAAAGAATTACGTCCTATTGTGCTTACAACCAAACAAAAATAAAATAAAATAAACGTATGGACTTGAAATTCGCTGTAAATTAAAGAGGTGAAGGAGAATTGTTTGTTTATATAGGATGGGATGTTGTGGGAGGTGGGAAAATTCTGTAAAAAGATGTTTATGGCCTCCTCTCGATGAGGATCGCTCTTCCTCACGTGCACACTCACACATGAGTCCTTCCTATCGCCTTCCCTAGCTCTCACCACCTAAAGCATCGACTGCTCGCCACCACTCCGGTACATTCTCCGCGGAAACGTGATGGAGCTGAGTGACGAACGACTCATGGGGTTTCACTGGCAAACTAGGGCTTCCGGTTCCATGGGAGGACTGACTAGGTTCTTCTTGAAGGAGTCGGGGAGGTTTTGTACGTGATTGCCTTCTCTTGCAAATATAGTTGGTGTGATTTTTCATTTTTCTTTCATTTTAGGAAAAAAGTTAAGCACCAGGTGAAAGCAGGAAAAGATCAACCGAAGAGACGATGAAGGAAGAAGATGAATAGAGGGAAAAAAAAAGCATCTGGACGAAAATACCCCATCATGATGGCATATGCACCTGCTTTGTCAGACCCTTAATTGAGACTACATTATCACTTGAAGTCCTTATTTGAGACCGTGTTAATCACTTCGGGCTTTCATTTAAAGCAATACTTACTTTGGGCTAGAAAATAACACTACTTCGAGCTCTTATTTGAAATTTTCCTTTGCTAGACATTTATAAAGCTATGGAAAAAGTATGTATGCCATGATTAATATTATTTAAGAGAAAGTAGATGACATGGTCATTTGATTGTTTAGGTGCTAGACGTTGATTCATCCTGAGAATGCACTAGGTTTCGATGAACCGAGAAGGCGAGTGCAAATCTGTATGCGAGTCCTCAAGCCAATCAAGGTCCCTGTACCTTTTGATTCATTCAAGCACAGAGCCCGATTGTTCTTTTTGTTTAAATCTAGTGAAACATCTAACATCGAAGCATCTCGCTGATCAGCGATCGTTGAAGCTTCCGCAGTTGGTATAATCAACACTTGAGGCCTCACTTTTCGCACGCTAATCGGGCAAGTTTCTTTCTGTTTTGCCACAGTTTTCTTATTCTTTTTTTTTATAAGCTTCGAAGGTTGAATTTAATCCATGAGTTTGTGAGAACATCACTTGAGATTGAAACTGCTTTGTGACGATTTGGGCGATTTTGAAGTTGATATGACGTGCCCAGACCAGAAAAATTGCATTAAATTCATATCCGAGGCTTGCATTCAAGATACGCACCGCTAGTTCGATAATTTGCTTATGGGAAGTGTGCGATTTGATTTTGCATAATCGGTCATTTGACAATGCTCAGACCTAGGATGGATTGGCAACTACTTTATTGATTGCTGAATTGAATCTTGACGCTGCGTTTTTGCTTGGTGTCATGGCATATTTCTTGGACGTTTGTCGACGGCCGGAGACAAAACTTTGAACCGAAAGCATCTTTCCTTTTCCAGCAATAGCTTCAGGACAAAGTCCCATCACGTTTGCTTCCTATTTCCCTTTTGGTGATATGTGCATGATTATGTATCGTATGACTTGAGAAATATTAGTTGATGATGGTGTTTGGTGGCCGGAAATCGATGGCCGGCCATGAATGAACTTATTTCGGCAAGGAGAGGTAGTTGCCGAAGATGGTCCGGTGACAGCCGGAATATTGTCCGATGGCGGTGTTTAGACGATCGTAAGCGAAGGTTTGTTAGGGACTGCTATCAAAATCGAACGGAGTTCTGGTGATTATGCATTGGAGGAACGGGTTCGGCGAAGAGGAGCAGAGAAGTCGTCGTGAAGGAGATATGCAGAAGGGTGAAGAAACAAAAATCAGAGAAAAAGAGAAGGAACTAAATAGAAAAGAATAGAATAAAAATATCAATAAAAAAATAAGAATATAAAATTCTGTTTTATTCTGAGGCGGGTCGAAGCCGGGTCGGCGGATCATGTCAGTAAGTCGGACCGCGTAAATTTAGCCCAAACACCCTTTCCCGAATATAATGATAATAATAAATCATAAAAAATATTTAAAAAAGAAAAAAATTATTAAAAGTTCTAAAAATAAAAATAAAAATCAAAGAATCCAGAAAATCATAAAAACATAAAAATGTAAAAACAATAAAAATAATAGAAAATTTCAGAAAAGTTGGAATTCCTCACAAATTTTACTAGTTCTTAGAATAGTTTTTCTCTTAAAGCTTAGAAAATCCTTTAAAAAAATTAAAATTGGAAATTGAACAAGTCTCAAAAATTAAAATTGGAAATTGAACAAGTCTCTAGGACTTTACGATATGGATTTTTGGATTGTCATTTTCTTGTAGGTGCAATATTAGGTTGTTTGTGTGTTACTTTAATTATGCTTAATTGCGCATTTAAATATCTTGAGTGTTATTTTTTTCATAATGATTATTGTAAAATCTAAAATCTTCAATAGGTTACTATGGCATTAGTTAGTACATAGTCGAGTTATGTACGCATTAGTTTTAGGCTTAATGTAATCAAGTCCCCGTTCCAAAATCTCTGCTTGCACATGAAATGAGATATTCTCCCGTATCTCACTAGGTTTCTAGTCGACCTAAATAGGTTAGTGGCGGCTCCTTATCTAAAATTCACATAGGATTAATTAAATAAAAATTGAATGTCCAATGTCACACAAGGTATGAGTTTAGGAAAACGTGAGTCAATTGAAGGCCATCAGCTTGAATTTGGCAACACTTCTAAACCTACTTCCTCTTCCTCTTAAGGGGTAGGTCGCAACAGTGATCAATTATGCATATATGCTTGTTAAGTGTTAAAAAGTGAAGGATATCTTCACACATCAACACAATGAAAGATATCCACCAACTATTTTAATTTCATGGGGAGCTTATAGCATCTTATTCATAGCCAAATATCAGATTGTTACAAACTGGTATAGGCACACAATTCCCCAAGAAATTTTAGGAGTCCCATATGTCACAAATAAAATCGTTAAGACACGGACCAAGAGGTTTTACATGCCACTGACACAAACCTTGACAACGTACTACATCTCTATCCTCTACAAAAACATCATGATGGTGAAACTGATTAGGCCATTGGAAGCTGCAAAAGAAGAGGGTGTTTCCCCAAAATTGGGCTTGAAACGAAATTCCCACATGCCATTAGGAGGGATCTGATGAAAGCCGAGATCATTGTCCTTGGATTGGCAATGAACAGTTAGTGTTACTCCTCCAGGTAAGTCGTTTAAGATTTGGACACGGACTTTTCCAGCTATCCAAAAATCTCCCCCGAGCAAGCTTGCGAGAGGGACAGCAATGGTCATGAATACCAAAAAGGTGTAAGGGACGTGGTCATGTTTGTACCCTTTATATTCTCTTTTGGAAAATGCATAAAGAGGCACGGTGGACCAATCAATTTAAGGAGGAATGAGGTGGCTTCATTTGGTAATATGGAATGATGCTATTTCTATATCTTATATAAGTAAATACACCCAATTTACTAAAAAGATAAAATTGCCCTTAATCATCATTGCAGTTTAAAGTGGTGGCCCCAAACTTTTAGTTTTAATGAAATTATGTAGGCTTTAGTTACCAAAAAGATAAAATTACCATGTATATATTGTTAGATTTTACTTCCATAAAAATCAATTTTGTCGAAAAGAAAAATTTCCAAGAAACTTAGTTCTTTTCTACATTGTTTGTTCCCAAATATTAGTAAAACTCTCACATGCTTTGTATGAAAATATATTGCCAATGGTAAGGAAAAAAGATAAATTCTTTGGCATAGTTAGTAAAGAGACTTGATATACATATTTTAGAATAAAGAAATTAAAATATAAAAAGTTCACCTAGAAAGTGAGCTTTTGATACAAGAGAGACAAAGAATAGATAAGTTATTCTAAGAGCAATGATGAATAAGAGATTTTTAAGTTTTTTAATATATCAAAGAATTTATCTTTTTTCTTACTATTGGTGAGGTACTTTTACACGGGGATATTTAATAGTACACTAAAAATTTCTTTAATACACTTAAAAACAAAAAACTTTGAAATTCTTAATTATGACAACTAGATCCTATATATAATTAGGAAAAAAAGAAGAGAAAAGAAGTCTTTGAATTGAATGATTGGGGCTATTTTATCTTATTTGTGTCAACGTGGCGAATTTAATCATATAGGGAGCGGAAATAGTGCCGCCCAAACATGTATGAAGAGTATATTTTACCTATTAAAGCACTTATATGACAAATGTGAAGGGCACTTACTATAGCAATATAGTGTATGGAGAAAGAGTCTTTTTAAATCTATATCTACATATATCTATACTTGTAATATTTAGTGAGTCTTGATGTCACTATGCAAATTCATTGGTAATTCCAAATGAAGCATCTTCCATTTCTCATTTAGTGCTTGAATAGCTGGTGTATACTGATCATACATATTTTTACCTATTCAAGGACTAAGATGACAAATGTGAAGGGCACTTACTATAGCAATATAGTGTATGGATTGAAAGTCTTTTTGAATCTATATCGACATATATCTATACTTGGAATATTTATTGAATCCTGATGTCACTATGCAAATTCGTTGGTAATTCCAAATGAAGCATTTTACATTTTTCATTGAGCGCTTGAATAGGTAGTGTACACTCATCATACATATTTTTACCTATTCAAGCACGAAGATGACAAATGTGAAGGACACTTACTATAGCAACATAGTGTATGGAGAGAAAGTGTTTTTAAATCTATATCTGCATATATCTATACTTGGAATATTTAGTGAATCTGGATGTCACTATACAAATTCATTGGTAATTCCAAATGAAGCATATTACATTTCTGATTTAGTGCTTGAATAGCTGGTGTATACGGTCATTAGCAAATGAAGCATCTTAATCCTCTCTAAGTAAACAACTTGTCTACATTTTAATGGGAAATCGAACATAAATCTAACGAAGGGTAGATTTGAGTAAGGAATATTGATTTAAAAATTTTGTTAGAATAATTTGTAATAAATGTATTGTGGGGCACCATTTTGGCATTTAACCCTTTGCCATGTCAGAACTCTTTATTTTCCAACTTTACTTAAGCCAAAGTTTACTATAACTCTTGGAATTTGTGAATCGAAATCGATCTATAACCTTGGTCTCTTTAGCTATCATTTTTTATTAGTGATTGACCTCATGCCACATAAGCAGCAATTTTTTTTTTTTTCTTAATCGTTTAATGGATTCAATTTCTAAGGGTTTAATGATGCTTTTTTCACTCGGAATAACTCGATTTTTAGAATTCATGAATGAAAATCGTTCTTTGACTCTGGTCCCTCTAGCTATAATTTTTATTAGTGACCGACACTGTGCCACGTAAGCCGCCAACATTTTTCATTTATTTTTCTGACTGGTGACCGACCCTGTGCCACACCGCCTCTGCTTCGACACACCTAACTCCAGCAAGACACCGACCCTGGCGGAGGTGGTTGTGACAGAGGAGAGAATGGCGCCGAGCGTGGAAATCAACGGCCTCAGTTTCACGAACCCGGGGATCAACGGCCATCCTCCACCCGGGTCCGAATCCTTATCGACGACTTGTCGCTCACGCTCGATTCCGGCGATCGCTATCTTCTTATCGGGTCCAACGGCACAGTTCTTCTCAGCTCAAACCACGTCGTCTTCTGCCAAAATGTTGTTCTGGGTGTCTCTGTATCTAGTAGTGGACAAGTGCATGGCGATCTCATCATGTTAAAAGGCGTGGATCTTGGTTACCTTGTTGAATTGGCTTGTTGGTGAAGCTGCTTTATCACATAGAATTTGAGTTTGGTGGTTGAAGTATTTGGATTTCAGTAGCTGGAGATAGTGATTTGATTTCAAGAGAAAGTTGGGTTTATTTTTAAAGAGAGTGGAATGAATGATTTCTCATGCGAAATATTGTCGATATCCATTGGGACATTGGAAGATTGGGGCGATGTTTTTGAAATGGTGATTCGGAGAGAGTGTATATTTTGGCAAAATTAAATCATGGGCACTTGCAGTTTTCTCATTCGAGAATAGTAATGTAAAGAGTCCAAAGAACCACATGACATTCTCATTTGAAGCAGTGCTTGTAGTCCTGAATTGGGGGATATGCTTTTAGTCATTTATGTGAATTCCTTACGGCTTTGCTCGTCATCGGGCGATGCTTGTAACAGGTAAGACTACTACATTGAAGATTATTAGGAGGGAAGCATATGGTGGAGCCTTACATGCTTGGCATTCTATGACACCGCATTAACATCTTCTGGGGATCTCTGTTACCTTGGAGGAGAGGTGAGTTCTCTTTTGTCCCGATCTCATTGTCGGACCGTACACTTCATTGTGATGCTACGTTTGCATTGATGGTGACTCTGAAAAGTTATTGCATTGATGGTGACTCTGAAAAGTTGTTGATTTCGATTCTGATATATGTTATCTTCTGCTTTTTATGATGAGTTGTATGCTACGACTCGGCATTCTGCTATTGGTGATTAAGGTAGAGATTAAGTCTGTTGGGATTATCTTCCTTCTCCGGTAAGCTATACAATTCCCGATATAATTGTTCCTTGTTTCCTTTCTTGTCCTTTTCATTCCACAGTGGAGACGAGACGTTGCTTTTGCGGGCATTGAAGTTCCTAAACAGATGGATGTCTCTGTTGAGAAAATGATTTTTGGGGTGGCAGGAATAGATCCACAAAGAAGAGCTGAGCTAATCAAGGTGAAACGATAACTTTCAGGACAGAAAATGATTTGAGACAGCCTTTTTTTTTCACAAAAAGAAAAATGCTGAATTTTGAAGTATATACAAAGGGGAAAACTTCAAGTAAGGATCTGAAATATGATTGTTTAGAACTTAAAGTAAATATTTTTTTAAATAAGAGCTTGAAATGATCAACATAATTTCAAATAAAGGCCTCAGTGAGGGCTCACGCATCTCGCAAGCACTTTTCAAGTTACTATTAAGGGCATTTTAGTCCAAGGGTTTTTTTCTTTATTTATTCTCTATTCTTCTTCTTTCTTCTTCCTACAGCTGACTCTCCAATTCATCTTCTTTCTTTCCCTCCTTTTCTTCTTCCTTAGCATGCTGAACGAAACTCCTTCGCCATGAACAAAAGCACAAAGTAGAATCGATATCCAAGTCGGTTTAAATCAACTAGTAAAAAGAGTCTCGACTGAATAGTAGCAGAAGGAAGAATTATCAATAAGTCAAAAATGATTATGTCTCTTTGTGCTTACAACCAAAGATTGATATGAACCAAGAGAAGCAAAAATTGAAATTCTCAACCATTTCGAGTCAAAGATGGATTGGAATGGAGACAAAGAATTATGTCCTATTGTGCTTACAACCAAACCAAAAAAAAAAAAATGTATGGACCCGAAATTCGCTGAAAATTAAAGAGGTGAAGGAGAATTGTTTGTTTATATAGGATGGGATGTTTGTGGGAGGTGGGAAAATTCTGTAAAAAGATGTTTATGGCCTCCTCTCGATGATGATCGCTCTTCCTCAAGTGCACACTCACACATGAGTCCTTCCTATTGCCTTCCCTAGCTCTCACCACCTAAAGCATCGACTGCTCGCCGCCACTCCGGTACATTCTCCGCGGAAACGTGATGGAGCTGAGTGACGAACGACTCATGGGGTTTCACTGGCAAACTGGGGCTTCCGGTTCCACGGGAGGACTGACTAGGTTCTTCTTGACGGATTCGGGGAGGCTTTGTACGTGATTGCCTTCTCTTGCAAATATAGTTGGTGTGATTTTTCATTTTTCTTTCATTTTAGGAAAAAAGTTAAGCACCAGGTGAAAGCAAGAAAAAAAAAAAACCGAAGAGATGATGAAGGAAGAAGATGAATAGAGAAAAAAAAAAAAAAAAGCATGTGGACGAAAATACCTCTATCATTATGGCATGTGAGATGCACCTGCTTTGTCAAATCCTCAATTGTGACTACATTATTACTTGAAGCCCTTATTTGAGACTGTGTTAATCACTTCAAGCTTTCATTTGAAGCAATGCTTATTTTGGGTAATAAAATACCTACACTTCAAGCTCTTGTTTGAAATTTTCCTTATACCAAATGTATATGCTAGGCATTAATAAAGCTTATGGAAAAAGTAGGTATGCCATGATTTATATTATTATTTAAGAGAAAGTAGGATGACTTGGTCATTTGATTGTATAGGTTCTAGACGTTGATTTATCCTGGAGAATGCACTAGGTTTCTGATGGGCCGAGAAGGCGAGTGCAAATCTGTACGTGAGTCCTCAAGCCAATCAAGGTCCCTGTACCTTTTGATTCATTCAAGCACAGAGCCCGATTGTTCTTTATTTTAAAGATGATGCTCTGTTATTACGTTTTTGGATTTGAAAGTTGTTGTTTACATTTGCAAGTTTTGGCTTTTGGGTATTTATGTATCGCATCCTTCCAGAAGTTAGTGCTTCTTCTTGATGAGATAACAGTGGACCTCAGTGTGTTAGCAAGGGCTGATCTTTTGAAGTTCCGCAGAAAGGAATGTGAACAGACAGGATCGATAATTATCCACGCCACCCATATTTTTTATGGCCTAGATGATTGGCCCACACATATTGCATGTACTTATCTACTTCTCCACTAAAGTTCATCATTTCTCTTTCTCGGGAAGCATGGACACTTTCTAAAGCCTTTGTGTCAGTGTTGAACATCCTAATCAAACATCTCGACACGTGTTTGACACGCACTAAATGTTTTTACACGCTTCGACAGGTGATCAACAAGTGTCGAAAATCTGACATACAATGTGGAGTCTTGACACGTGATTTTGACACACACAGGTAAATTTTAAAAAAATTCAATAAATTAGGGATCAAAATATAAATATATAAAATATAAAAAGAAAAGAGAGAAAATAAACCCTTTTGATGATGAAATGTGGATTATTATTTTTTTACTTATTGTTAAATGTTAAATTTAATAATAGATTGTGGATTTCTTTTTTCCTAGTTTTATGGATTATTGAAATAAAATATAGTTGAATTTGTCAAATTAAAATAATGAATGATATTAACAAATGATGGATTAATGTTTTTGGTATAAATTCATTCTAAACTCTTTTTATTATTTATGTATTTGTTGATTTAAATAAAATTTGATTTCATAAAAATGATAATTTCTCACGTATATAACATATAACATGTCGGTGTGTCTTGTCGCATGTCGCATGTCATATGTCGTGTATCGATGTAGGTGTTGGTGATGGTACTACATCAGTGTTGGGATAAACTATAAAACTTTGTATGTCATATTCTCTGTCAAAGCAAATTTACCACTCCTTTTACTCTGGTGTATGTGGCACACGGAAAGTTGCAGCTAGCAATGCCGATTGATAAGGTCAAGGAGATCAGCAAACTGTCTCTGATGGTAACTTTTCCTTTCAAAACCGTTTCGTGTTTTTTTTTTCTTAATTTGGTCTGGATAGATGTTTGTTCTATCATGACAACTATCTTTGCAAAGGACGGTTGAGAGTTGGCTGAGGAGAGAAAGAGATGAGGAACGGCAGAGAAGGAAAGAGAGGAAGGCAAAAGGTCTCCTGAGTAGGAACAGCAAATTGATGGAAGCCAGATCACCGGTGATCCGGCTCTTGTTGCTGCACGGCCGTTGAATAATGGTCGGGCAGGTGGAAGGTTGCACTCTTACCACTGCTGGTGAAGAAAGTTGCTTCTTCAGCTCAAACAGAGTTCTCAGACAGTAGTCGAAAACATGCATCCTTTAATCTTTCAAAGCATAATAATTTTTTCATCGATGGAAGGTTAACTTCAGAGGTTTCTGTTTGTAAAATTCTAAACGCAAGTGCACGTGTCAAACAAGTAATATAATGATGAGAAAAAGTATCGTCCCACAGAGATCGATGATTAATAAACTAATTAAATACTAAAATAGATTAATTATTAAATTTATCTAACAGATCAAAATATAATTAAGAATAAATTAAAAACGAAATTTGTAGATTAAATGCAGTAAATCGATCAAATAAATATGTTAGAGCATCCGATTTCACCATAACCACTATATATGAATTTCAGATTATTGTGGGTACAAGAACGATATCAAACATGTGATAGTGGAATTTCTTAATCAATTTACTATCCTATCTCTAGGTATAACAAACATACTCAGCTTATTAATTCACTATATCTCTATATAAATTAAAATAAACATAAATACATTAAAAACTATGAATATTCCCGGCTTACAATGAGTCTTTTGAATCACCTTATCACCGAAAGTTACACAAATAACGTTGTATATCTCTATCCACATTTAATTCATGGTTATATATTATAATGAACAATTGCATATTATCACTTCTTAGTCTCAAACATGCTCATCAAATGATTCAAGTGGTGGCCAGTCACTCAAAAACATTAAATACAATAATATATAACTTACATGAATAAAATCAATTGTAAAACATAAAAATCATGAAATTCAGTTAGGCTACATCGTAGCCCTAACAAAAGAAAATTAGAACATAGTAAAATAAGAAATAAAAATATAAATCAAACCCAGCATATTGAATCGAGAACAAGAATTCTATCACCACTTTTGTCTTTCCTTCAAAATACTTGAAAAACTCTCAGAACAAAAAAAATGATCTCATAAAAATCTCGTTGCTCTCTCGGCTCTTATTGTTCTCCTCTTTAAAGAATATCTCCAAACGCTTATAGATAACATTAGGGAACAAAATCAAGAATTTCCTGATTTGATATCCATCTTTCACTGCCCTAAAATAGGTAAAATAACTATATCAAACCTTTTCGTACTCGACTAGTCCTAATTTGGCGTCTATTGCTGGAGTCCTAATTTGGCACCGGGGGATGAATTGTATCATCCTGTCTATTGCAGGTAAAATAACTCTATCAAACCTAATTTTCTATTGCTGGAGTCCTAATTTGGCACCGGGGGATGAATTGTATCATCCTGTCTATTGCAGGTAAAATAACTCTATCAAACCTAATTTGGCACCGGGAAAGGTGTCTTTTCCTACTCGACTAGTCCTAATTTGGCACCGGAAAAGATGTTTTATTTCCATTGCTTTGTGAAGTCTCATTGGCTGTTTAGTCCGATGCAATCTTGATTGGCATTTACTTGCCAAATGACTTTGGATCTACGTGATTTGGAAGACTTGGTAGGGACTCAAGTCTTATAAGCTAGTCCATGACTCCTTCCCTAGATGATGTGGGACAAGAGAAGAGAGGGACCCCTTCCTTGCGCATGTCCGAGGACCACCGCTCAGCCGTCACACCAAAAGCCCGACTGAAATAACTCAAAACCCAAGAACTTGGCTAAACTAAAGTTGCTTAGTCCAGAAACATTCCTGCACCTTTTGGGCACCCCACATCCGAAAGAGATAATATGTCATCACCAGAATTCCTGTATAAAGAAGGAATAACTTTGACGGGATTCGAGATGCTTTAGGTAAAATGGAACATATGACAAGACCAAGCAGATGAAGGAAACCAAAGAGACTAATTGGTGACAATGATGCATAGAACACTGCTATACACACTATCTTGTCACACTGCCAAATGAGGAGCCTCTTAATAAATCCAAGTACTCCAAATTCCATAATTGTGGAGTCGTCAGATTGGATATACTTGCTCTGTCTCCTTTTGTAGCTGTAAAGCTGCATCACAATCAAGATTGAAAGAGACTGCCAAATATTTTGCATTAGGGAAGCTTTTGAGTTGTAGGCCAAGTAAAACTGAAGATCAATCAACCCGACAACCACATCTCAAAGGTGGAGAAATTGCTCAAGCTGTGTAAGAAGATAAACACGGTGATTGCATATACTTTCAATGGAAACCAAAGGTGTCTTCTCGTCCTTTCAAAGAGTTGTCTTCCTATGATCCAACATAGGAGGAGCAAAATGTAGCCAAACAATATGTAAATGGGTGTCACCAAGTGAAGTGTTAGGAGGATTGTCAAAAAAAAGCAATATACGTGCCACAAGAGTGATATACCGATAGAAACTTCTGCCCCGTTGCACCGAGAAATGACATGATCCTTCTCTCTGGAAGTTGAAAGGATATTACATTTTAGAAATGCAAATTAGAAATGCATGTCGTATAATTTAGAAAACAGTAAACAAAATCTTCTTCTATAAACCTCTACAAATGAATCTGGCATTCTGAACGGTGCTTAACTAGTCAAAAGTCCGCCACCATATCTAAATAGATAAAGGCCAGTCATTACTAGCATGCTATTAAACCAGTGGCTAATCAATTTTTATGCAGAAATTATATATAGATGTAGGGGAATCTGTTTGGGAAGTAAGAAGCCCCTTTGACATCTCTTCATCTGCAAAGAATTCTCGATGTGAAAACACAGAGACAAAGGGCTGATCTTTGAATAGGAAAAAGAGTGGATCAATAGGGTCCCAAATGAATTGGTTTATTTGAAAAAGCCTTGTTTTTTGGAAGATCTATCTTGTGTCAAGTAGTACATGGTTCCACTATGCAAGAACTCTAAATCATTCTCTTGAAGCTCCTCCATTTCATGTTAAATGATCCGTTTGCTTCAAAATGACCTAGCCTAATAGGGAAATCCCAATGAATTTGGCTTTTCGATGCTATCAAATAGAAAGCCCCAAGGGCGCCATATTCTAGGAGCCCAAACTATGTGATTGAATAAGTCCTGCTCTATCTCGTTGCGGGTCGAGGACTCCTTCTCCTTCCCCTTCTTCAAACTCCGATTCGTATTTTCATAAAGAAATCTCTGATCAACGATAGAACAAGATCCATTTTGCATCATATCTAAGGGATTCCTTGGTTTCTCCATGAGGAAATTTAAAGGGTGTGTTCCTGAAACGAAAGGGAGGAGTCTTGAGCATATTCAAGCAGCCATCAACAAAGAATGAAAATGGCAGTACTCTCAAGTCATTTACTCAAAAGAGAACAGCAAGTGATGCTCAAACTCGACAAAAGGGACGGCTCGTTCAAACCGAGCATGATGATGGTCTAGGGAGTTCACCAGCTATCATTTCGGTTTGACCAGAAGGTGAGCCTGAAGCGAAACGAGCTATGGTACCGCACGACATTCTTGGGCGAACGTCAAGCGCAGCCTCGCCTCCTTGCGTCCTTCGGCCAACGATCCTCTCTCTGTTTTGTCCTGAAGCTAACATCCAAGCGAGGGAAGGAGGAGGAAGGAGGAAGAAGAGGGAGCTGGGCCGCGGAAGAAGAAAGGTGGGTCGTGCCTGGGAAATATAAGGAACAGAAGCAGGCTAGGCCACAAGAGGAAGGGGGGAAGAAAGGGAAAAGAAGGAGGGGCCGGGCTAAGGCTGGCCCTAGCCCTGCCCAGCTGCGTTTTTATTTTTTGTTAATTTTTTTTATAATCTTAATTTTTAAAATTATTTTTAGAATTTTTAATACTAGTAATGCAAATGTTCCTAATGTCTATATGCAATACAATTTAACGAAAACGCGATGCATTTTAATGAAAATTATTTATTTTACTTTTTAGTTATTTATAGAGACTAATACCTAATTTTCTATACGACTAAGTCCTAAATAAAAAGGGCAAAATTTAGATGTCAAAAACAGACAGGAACATTTTTTTTTTCATTTGATAGAACGACAGTAATCAATCGGTTCATTTATTAAGTGGTTCTATTATGGGAAAGAGATGACAATATTGTTCATAGAACTAACATAATTACGGGAGAGTGATTGTAATACTGAAGTTGATAGTGAATAAGTAAACATAATTTTTTTTTTTTTGTGAACTTGAATATTGCACGTAAGTCTTTGCGCAACAACGAAGTTTGTGAGGTTTTAGTCAATGCACGTCAGTCCCATCCCTAGAAATTATCAAATTGCTTTCTTTCTTTCATAACGTGTTACACCATCCAAGAAGCACTAACTCTTGTCTTTCCTTTTAATTTTGTTATACAAGTTAATATTCACTTTAATAGTCTATCTTTGTTACCAATTTTGTTAACTGACACTTGTGGAATATTGGCTTTGAAAATAAAATTGAATGCCAATGCCTCACTTGAAAGGGTTTTGGTTCAATTTAGAGTACATCACATTCAAATCGATTATTTTCTTAATGAACTAAAATTGATTCCTAAAGAGTCAATTTGCCAAGAAAAGTTAAATTTGAAAACTGCAGAGAAGTTTCTTTTCTAATCAACGTGAAAACCACACCATACATAATTCCAACACCGTGTTTTTGTCGCCTTGACTGCAAGGGCTGCAATTTCCACATGAGACCCACGTTTTCTTCGCTAGACTTTGTGTTGATGGTTCACTTGGAAATTTGCATCTATAGTCTTTGCGTGATGACGGAGTAAGTGAGGTTCTAGTCAAGGTGCATTGGTCCATTGCTAGAAATTATTGTATTGCTTTCTTTCTTTCATAACTTGTTACACTATCCAAGAAGCACTTATTTCTTAGTTTCCTTTTACTTTTGTCTAAAGTGACATCATACAATTTAATATTCTTGTTCATAGTCTATTTTTGTTGCAAATTTATGTTTTTTTTTTGTCAAAAATAAAAAGCTTAGATGATGAGATACGACATATTTTTCCTTTTTGTCTTCACAATTTAACGAAGGGACATTGATGGAATATTAGTCTTGAAAAGAAAATAGAACGTCATTGCCTCACTTGAAAAGATTTTGATTCAATCTGAAAACTGCAGAGAAATTTCTTTTCTAATCAACGTGAAAACCACACCATACATAATTCCAACACCGTGTTTTTGTTGCCTTGACTGCAAGGGCTGCAATTTCCACATGAGACCCACTTTTTCTTCGCTAGACTTTGTGTTGATGGTTGACTTAGAAATTTGCATCTATAGTCTTTGCGTGATGACGGAGTAAAGTGAGGTTCTAGTCAAGGTGCATTGGTCCGTTGCTAGAAATTATCGTATTGCTTTCTTTCTTTCGTAACTTGTTACACTATCCAAGAAGCACTTATTTCTTAGTTTCCTTTTACTTTTGCCAAAAGTGACATCATACAATTTAATATTCTTGTTCATAGTCTATTTTTGTTGCAAATTTATGTTTTTTTTTTGTCAAAAATAAAAAGCTTAGATGATGAGATACGACATATTTTTCCTTTTCGTCTTCACAATTTAACGAAGGGACACTGATAGAATATTAGTCTTGAAAAGAAAATAGAATGTCATTGCCTCACTTGAAAAGATTTTGATTCAATCTGAAAACTGTAGAGAAGTTTTTTTTCTAATCAATGTGAAAGCTATGCATAAATAATTCCACCACCATGTTTTGACACCTTGACTGCAAGGACTGCAATTTCCACGCAATATCCACCTTTTCTTCACTAGACTTTGCTTTGTTGGTTGACTTAGACATTTGTATGACCGACGACTCCAGGCTCTTTTCATTCATATTACTGGGCCTCCATCGCATTACCAATTAGCAAAACTTTTATTGCATTAGATCAAACGATATAGAGACGATTAAGTCTCTGAGCTCCACAAACATGTTCAATGCCTTGGTTTTCATATTGTATGTTCTGCTACTATTGGGGACGAGTTGTGCTGCATAGAAGAATCACTTGTGCGCTACTTCATCTTGCGGCGAGGTTCATAACATACGCTATCACTTTCAATTGAAAGGCAACCCAAAAGGATGCGGCCGCTATGAACATAAGTTAGTGTGTGAAAATAGTCGCATTGTTCTATATCTATATGTCAGCCAATATTATGTGAAATCTATTTACTACTGTTCCAATCTTAGAAAATATTTATTTAATGGTGAAATCGTGGTGGTTCACGATGGACTGCAAAAAAGTAATTGCTCATCCCTCCCTTATTACTCATTGGCGCTCTCCAACTTTAGTGATAATGATCCATACGGTTCGTTAGCTGTGCTGGTGGTCTTCATGAAGTGCTCATAGCCCCTTGCTTCTATTTCGTAGGTCAATACTGAACCATGTATTGAGGGAGCATATCCTTCCGATATGCCCCCTATTTTTTTCCCAAATGAAGGTGTACTCATACACTGTACACGGGTTTGATCTCCAAGTAGGGGACATCAAGGATACTTACACCAGAACCATAAAGGCTTTAATACCGCATTATATCCCAAGGTGGGAAAAGGATCGGTATAATTGTGCGAGCTCACCGTATAAGGACCTCCACAACACGATGGTCAAGGGATTCACTATCTCCTATTATAAACTCTCGCCACCAACAAGTTTCGAGTTTTGCTACTTAGGTTTCGCATACCAAAGGGCGAGGTGCAGACACCATGATTCCCGGAAGCTGACTTTCCCAATTCTTTCTTTGTTTCTTTCTTCATCCTCATCCTTTTCTTAAATGTTAGCTCTACTGAGGGATCGTATAAAAATTTACTTATTGAGTGATGTGGCATGTTTCAATTGGATATTGCAATAGCTCGGTTCGATTTTTTGCGAGAAAAAGATGAGATTATTTTATAGGCAAGTGATTGACTAATCCACAAGAATGATATTTCAATTGACAGTGAATAAGTACGTGTCAGTTTATTTTTGTGCATGCAAAGATTACACCTATAGTCTTTGTGCGTGTCGAGAATGGCAAAGCAAGTGAATTTCTAATTGAGACTCACATCGATTGATCATTGGTTGAGAATTTATTGTATTGCCTTTTTCATTGAGATCAGTTTGTTCATTCATTAAGCGGTTCAATTATAGAAAAGAGATGACGGTCATATTCATGATTATAGCACAATTACAAAAGAGTGATTTTAAAATTTAAGCATAGTGAATAAGTAAACATCGCATTATCTTTGTGAATTCAAATGCCACGTCTATAGTCCTTGCGTGTGTCGATCCACAACGACGCAAGTGAGTTTCTAATCGAGGTGCGTCAGTCCCATTGCTAGTTGAGAATTTACCATATTGCTTTCTTTCTTTCATAAAGTTTCACAACATCCATGAGCAAGAAGCGCCTGCTTCTTATTTTCTTTCTATATTTGCGGAAAGCCACATTACATGAGTTAAAATCTATGTACCCGTTAATTAACATGATCCTCTCTCTTGGTCACTAATTTTTTTCTCAAAAATGAAAAACCTTATACAATGAAATACATTATCCTTTTTCTTTCCGTCTTCAAAATTTAACAAAACGACATTTACGAAATATTAGCCTTGAAAATAAAATAGAACACTGGATGCCGTATTTGAAAGGATTTTGATTGAGTTTAGAGTATAAAACATTGAAACCGATTCTTTTTACGATACTAATAAAATAAAGAGAGAATTAATTTGCCAAGAAAAATCAAATTTGGAAAATGCAGAGAGGTTTCCTCTGTAATGAATGTGAAAGCTATCCATCACTTATTCCGAGACCGTGTTTTAGCTAGGCCATACTTCTTAAGACTTTCTTCGCTAGACTTTGTTTTAGGGTTGACTTGGACATTTCGATGACCAACGACTCCCAACCCTTTTTACAACAAAAAAAAAAAAAAAAAAAAAAAACGACTCCCAACCCTTTATTGAGCCTCTCTCGCATTACCAAATGAGCTAAAACCTCCATTGCACCAGACCAAACGATAAAGAGATGATTATTTCTCTCAGCTCTATGTTTACACTCCGTGTTTTACTTCTCGTATCGCATGTTCTGCTACTATTAGGGATGAGTTGTAGTGCGAAGAACAATCATTTGTGTGTCCCTTCATCTTGCGGTGAGATCCATAACATAAGTTATCCTTTTCGATTGAAAGGCGATCCAAAACATTGCGGCAGGTCTCAGTATGAGCTAGCTTGTGAAAATAACCACACTATTCTATATCTATATGCTAGCCGATATTATGTGAAGTCAATCCATTACAGTTTCTATTTTGACCAATATTTCCTCAATGGTAGTATCACGGTGGTTGACCATGGACTGCAAAAGGGTAATTGCTCGTCCCTCCCTCGTTACCCTCGTTACCCATTGATGTACTCCTTCTTCAGTGGTGTTTATGGATACACTGGTAAATACGCTACGGTGGTGGCCTTCATGAAGTGTTCCCAACCCATTGCTTCTGCTTCATATGTCGATACCAAACCATGTATCGAGGGAGCAGACTCTGCCGACACGCTTCCTTATTTTTCCCAAATGAAGGTGTATTCATACGCTGTACAGAACTTAAAAGCAGGGGATTTCAAGGACTCCTGCACCGTAACCATGACGGCATTCGCATCGGATCAAATATCGGGGCGGGAAGGGGATCAGAATAGGAGCTTAACATACAAGGACCTCCACAACAAGATGGCCGAGGGATTCAATCTCACCTATTGGGGACCCGGGTCCTTTTCAAGAAGAAGGTTTTGGTGTCGCTACTTAAGTTTCGTATACCGAATGGAGGGTTGCGGTGATTTTGCGTTCCCCAAGGGATTTCCCCTTAAAGGTGTTCTTTCTTTCTTTCTTCTTCTTCTTCCTTTTCTTAAATCCTAGCTTTACTAAGAGATCTTACCAAAATTTAGTTACCAAGTGATGTGGCAAGTTTTAGTTGGATGTTTTTAATACAATCCACACATTAAGACACTAGTTTCTCTAAAAACACAACAGAAAAAAAAAATTGCCACATCACCTAAGTTGAAAAGTTGAATAAGATTTCTTAGTAGATTCGGCATGCATTTATTTTTTTTAATTTTACAATTTATGGACCTTTTTTTCTGGATTTGACACTATTACTTTATATTCGTTTGGGGGAAAATGGTTGATTTAATAGTTGCTCGTGTCCCTTGCATGGCTGTTATTCTTATGCGGGTGAATAAATTGCACGCGTCCTGGATGATGTTTGTAAATTAGAATTATGGCGCAGTGAGATGTGAACTTATGAATCATTTGGTACTCCTTGAGAAGACAAAAGCGAAATTGTGTTTTCTTTAGAGAAATGGTCATGTTACGATAACATGGATTCCCCAAGTGAATAGAATAAACTGCGATCTGAGCACTTATCTGGGAGAGTAAATTATTTTTTATGTTGAAATGCTAAAATGATAGATTTAATTCTTCATTGATTGATCATCGATTCTAATCAGTCATTTTCCGTCACCTTAGATTATGTTATGGCGTTCAGCCCTTATTTTGCGCCATATGTGGGCCGGAGCCTTGCCTTTGTCTTGGGTATGCCCTCCTAGCCCTTTTCTCCTCACAACTATGAAGATCTCAAGCACCACTCTGATAAAAAAAAAAAAAATCACGTTTAAAATTCTTTTGTTGCACTACGCTAATCTATGGAAAATTTCTACGCAGCCAATTACGTTGCAGCAAGATTCATACTCGGAGCTCTATGTGTGCTGATACTTCTAATCTATAAGTGGATGAGAAGGCACCAAGCGATCGATGCAAACATCGAAGAATTCCTACAAGCTCACAATAACTTTCTGCCCATAAGGTACTCCTATTCGGATATTAAGAAGATTACAAAAAATTTCAAATACAAATTAGGTGAGGGGGGATATGGTTTTGTGTACAAAGGAATCCTTAGAAGCGGCAATGAAGTTGCGGTTAAGATTTTGAACAAACCAAAATCTAATGGCCAAGATTTTATTAGCGAAGTGGCCACAATTGGAAGGATCCACCACGTCAATGTGGTGCAACTTGTTGGTTTTTGCTTCAATTACTCCAAACAAGCTCTGGTCTATGATTTCATGCCGAATGGCTCCCTGGATAAACACATTTCGAATAAGGATGGTGATGATTCTCTTAATTATAAGAAAATGTATGAGATCTCTCTTGGCATAGCTAGAGGGATAGAATATCTACATCGGGGATGTGTTATGCAAATTCTACACTTTGATATCAAGCCACACAACATTCTCCTAGACCAAAGTTTCATTCCGAAAATTTCTGACTTTGGACTTGCAAGATTTTATCCCACCGGTCATAGCATAGTATCGTTGACTGCAGCAAGAGGAACCTTGGGTTATATGGCACCTGAGCTATTCTATAAAGACATTGGTGGCATTTCTTATAAAGCCGATGTTTATAGTTTTGGGATGATGTTGATGGAAATGGCCAGTAGAAGGAGAAATCTAAATGCACGTGCAGAGCGTTCAAGTCAAATTTACTTTCCTTTGTGGGTTTATGATCAACTTGGCAAAGAAAATGAGGTTGAAATGGTAGATGTCATAGAAGAGGAAAGAGAAACAACGGGGAAGATGATAATCGTTGCATTATGGTGTATACAATTGAGTCCTAATGATCGGCCGTCGATGAGGAAAGTCCTAGATATGCTTGAGGGAGATATGGCTAAACTACAACTACCTCCAAAACCACTTTTGTATCCAAGAGAGGTGCGGATTGATGATGTCGACACTGAGATAGAACTTGAAATGGTCTCATCTTCGTCAAGTGCTTCGATAATTTCAGGCAATTACCAATTTTACCATGACAATGATACGAAATCATGTATTGTGTGATCATTCCCTTATCGTAGAAATGAGGTGCAAAATTTAAATAGTACTATCAACATGTATCATTATTCACAATGTAATCTGTGAAGTTTTTACATGTTTTTCATATAGTACTAGTGTTTTCCGGTAGACTCATTATGTCCATATTTTATAAATGACAATGAATGTCGTATGCATTCATTTAATTTTTGTTTCATGTGAATCTCTCTTGTTTCCATCAAAACCTCTCACCCCCACCCTTTGACCCCGCTCGATCACCCACCTCTGCAACTGCTACATGCTCAAGCAATCTCTGACTTCGACCTCATGTCACGGGATGGGTTAGGGCCTAACTGATGAACGACTGGCACATGTCAAAGACGAAAGACAGAGTAGGCCAACAATTTTGCCTTTATGATGAATGGAAATTGAACACGTAGTGTCATTTTAGAGCATGTGATGTATTACAAAAGCTCAATCCCCAAATGCAGTAAGAATTTATGCGTTCACTTGATGATAAGACATGAGATGGTGCCTTATGTTCTTCCAAACAAGTATCATACTCCTCCAGATATTGATGTCGATAAGGAACCCGCGATATCCACTTCACTCAGAGATCGCAGATAGAGAACCCTGACCTGATGCCAAATTAGCGAGGTACTCCCCCCATGAGATTCAAACAATGTCATTCATCAGGACTAAGAAAACATAAAAAAGCAGCGAAAGCGCACGCTGCTGCTTAAAACTTGGGTCGTCTCGCCAAGTACAAAAGCAATTAACATTTTCTGCAAGGTCTTTTCGATTGCTTCAAATGGTTTTTAAAGTATCTAGAAATGGATAAAGCAGAAGGGACCATCCTAGTACAAGGTCAAAAATTGAAGGCTTTCAATGACTCTGAACGAGTCTCGGTTTGGAGAATACGAAATTGTTCGAGACCACTCCCGAAAGCTAACTCTCAACTCTGGAAATGGCAAACCGTGTCTATATGTATAAAGAGATATACTGAGTGATACATTGATTGATAGCATATTACTAGCTTTTTTCAGATTTGATGCACCACGAGTCGAATGCACTGATGGGCAAACGAACAGAACCCCCATGTCTATGCAAGTATGCTGACTAGTATAATGCCAAGCCAAACCTTTACATGAAGAGATTCGCCAGTAGAACGTCCAAACCAAGTAAGGGCGACGATGCTGACTATAGAGCTAAATAGCGTTAAATATCATGAATGCCTTCAGAGAAAGTAAAGACAGGGTTGGAATCCAAGGAGCCAAAGCTTCGAGCCATTAAAAGTCGACAGTTGGAAAGGTCCCCTGAAGTTTGCAGCCTGGGGGCCACCTGCAATGAGGTTCAGAACTATCGAAATTGGCAGCGTCTAATCGAGCATTTATTCTCATTCCCTGTGCCTCCAGTGAAGGACAAGCAAGATTACCGTCGGTTACGAGATGTGGAGCGGACCTTGCCACCTCTCCTGATCCGACAAAGCCGATAGGAATAGCGAGATAAGGAATAGCAGGTAGCTTGTCAGATTCAACTCTGCTCATCATCATCTTAAACCACAGGCGCAACCACAGTTAGCATCACAACTCGAAGTTGAAACTACGTTGTTCGACTAGAATGCACACCGCGACTATCAAGTTCATTGGCAGTGTGTTCTACCAATGGTGGCAATTATGATCATCTAAACATACAATTACTATCGAAAGAATATTCATGTCCTCTGAAGCAAGACTTGACGAGGCAAATAAAGTTTTGCCATGCCTCGTGCCGTAAATCGACAAAGGTACCTGCGCTATCAAACGATGCATGTATTTAAACTAGTGCAGATGACAGAATTCACCGAGTAAAATAGTGTGCGCAAGAAGGTAATTTATATTAAGAATCTTATCAAGTTGGTAAGTAGCTTTCAGATTGAGATGAATAGTTAAGCTCATCGCCAGAGTAGGTACTATGTTCCACGCGATGGAGAAAAAGTAAACGATGCGGCACGGATTGCTCCCCGCCATCTTGGACCTCATACAGATACAAACTCTATGCAAGATCCCTTCGCTTTGCTCCACATTGAGCAAGCTTACAGTGCTAGATACGAAGAATCTCGGCTTATTCTTTAATTCTGCAACATTTTCACATCTGCTCCGAGGACAAAAACCAGCTCTCAGCGGATTTTTCATGGTCATGCCATGTCTAGAGCTTCGGGATTCTCTTCTTGTTCCTTGTCTTTTCTTACACAGTCGTGTAGCTATTCGAGTAGAGAGAGTGTTAAATTGATGTTGATTCGACATTTTTCACGGTTAGTGTACTAATAGGCGAAGAACTACGCGAGTGCTTTTTACTGTCGTTGCTCATCCTGACCATTTACTCGTGACCATTACAATTTTCATTTTGCCGGTGAGCCGAGATGAAAACTTTTCTCTACAAAGGCCACTTAGAGAATTTATCGAAAGATGATAGAAGGACATGCTTGGCAAAATAATAAATAAAGGTTACAAACTAACCTTCTCGGTGGTTTGTTTATGATATCATGTTTAGCATAGAGAAAGACCAGCTGAAACGTGTCTCCAAACAATCTACCGTAGCAATGCTACGTGACCGGACGCAAATCGTAGAGTGTGAAGTTCATACTACTAGATATTGAGTTTCATCTCTTTTGGAGATTTAAGTTTTTTCAATAAGTTTCGGACTTTGCCCTGTTCAAACTATCATTAGAATTAGGAAGGAAGAGAGATGCTAGTTATTTATAGGGAAAATTATCAAAAAGATCCTGAACTCATCACATTTTTATTAATTCAGTCATTAACTTTTCATTTATGCCAATTGAATCTTAAACTTTTTCACGATGCAGTTGAGTCAATCTAGCCAATTTTGTTAAAAAAATCGCTAATATGGACACATGTGTATTTTACATGTTATAGCCGGCGCAAGTGTGGAGAATTTTTAATAATATTTTAATGCTTTTTTGAATTTCTTGTTAACTTTTTTTCCTTTGTATTTTTATTTTTTCTTTTCTTCTCTTTTTTTCTCCTTTACCTTTTTTTTTTTTTTACCGTGGCTGACGAGGGTCACTAGATCTTCACTAGCGGCCACGAGGACCCGACGACTCTCACCGACCATGATAAAATAAAAACTAAAAAAATCCATTTTTAAAAGAATAATTAAAATTTCTCAACATCAGCATTGACCATCCTACGTAAAATGACTGGCATTAGTCCTCAAGCCTTTCAAGGTCCCTGTACCTTTTACTTCATTCAAGCACAGAGCTCGATTGTTCTTTTTGTTTAAAGATGATGCCCTGTTATTAACGGTTTTGGACTTTGGAAGTTGTTTATATTTGCAAGTTTTGGCTTTTTGGGTACTTATGTATCGCATCCTTCCAGAAGTAAGTGCTTCTTCTTGATGAGATAACGGTGGACCTCAATGTGTTAGCAAGGGCTGATCTTTTGAAGTTTCGCAGAAAGGAATGTGAACAGACAGGTTCCATAATTATCCATGCCACCCAAATTTTTGATGGCCTAGATGATTGGCCCACACATTTTATGTCGTTATCTACTTCTCCAATTAAGTTCATCATTTCACTTTCTCAGTAAGCATAAACACTTTCTGAAAACCTTTGTGTCGATGTCGAATACCCTGATCGGATATCTCGACAAGTGTTTGACATGCACTAACACATTTCAACATGCTCCAACAGGTGATCAACAAATGTCAAATACCTGACATGCAATCTGGAATTTTGACATGCGATTTTGACACACACAGGTAAATTTTAAAAAAATTCAATAAATTAGGGGTCAAAATATAAATATATAAAATAAAAAAAGAAAAGAGAGAAAGGAAACCCTTTTGATGATGAAATGTGGATTTTTTTTTTTACTTATTGTTAAATTTTAAATTTAATAGTAGACTGTGGATTTTTTTTTTCTCCAAATTTTATGGATTATTGAAATGGAGTATAGTTGAATTTATCAAATTAAAATAATGAATGATATTAACAAATGATGGATTAATGTTTTTGGTATAAATTCATTCTAAACTCTTTTTTATTATTTATGTATTTACGGATTTGAATCAAATTTGATTTCATGAAAAAGATAATTTGTCACGTATATAATATATATAATGTGTTAGAATTTTCTTTTCTTTTTTTGTTAGAAATAACATGTCAGTGTGTCGTATCGTGTCGTATCATGTCACATGTCCCATATCGCGTATCAACGTCGGTGTTGGTGTCGGTGTCGGTGTCGGTACTGTAAGAGTTTTCTTAATTGTGGATTACATTAATTGATATTGTAATTTACCGTTTAACATTTACCGTTTTACGGGGATTGGTTTAAGGTGAGATAGAAGGTTTCTTAATTAATTTAATATGGGCTGGCTAGTGTGGGCCGAGTTGAGTCTGGCCCGTAATGAAAGGGACTGACTGGAAACTCTATAAATAGTGCTCAAGTCTCTCCTCTAACCCTAATTCTCACATGTATCCTCACCTAAAGGGCGTTTACTTAATGCTACATGTGAGAGGCCGCCTCATTGAGCTAGTGATACGGAGAGCAATAGAGCAGAAGGACTTGCGCGTGGAACATTGTGTTTCCGCTTCCGCTTCAAGAACAATGGATCCCAAAATAAGTGCATTAATCTTTCTATTCAATTATGCATATTCTTGTTCTAGTTATGGAGATCTTGGGATTACGCAATTTGCATCCAACATGTAGTATCATAGCAACCATAACCCTAGAACTGGAATGCATAAAGTTTTTCCCATAATTTGTGATTTTCGAGATTTTTGGTTCAATAAAAATAAAATTAAATCATAAATTCGGATTTGTGTATGTGAGGAGTAAAATTTATATCCCTAGTATGAGAGAATTTCAATGATTCAATTGAGTAGTAACCGCCAAAGTGGCACGCTTGATTGGGTTTGAGAAATTTTGGTCTCGTATGATGATTGAGATGTCTCATGATCTAATGCGTAGTCATACTCCCAAAGAAGATGATTGTGTATTAATTCATGGAGGGATACATGATAGTGTGGTGGAGGAGTGACTGATTCTAGTGATTCATATGCCCAAAGGTGATAAATTCACGAAGAATTAGAATATATTCTCATAACCGCTATCATGTGGGGAGTGTACAACTGCATGTCATATATTCTGTCCAAATGTGATTATATGATTATGCATGTAACTCTTTGGTGTGTACTTATACGTCAAGTTACACGGTACTCACATGATGCTAATTATATATATTACTTGGTTTTCAGTCACATTTTCTGTAATTAATAACTTCATTATTATTGAGGTTTTTACTGCTTCAAATTTTAAGTTGTGGACATATGATTTGTTGCTTGAGAAAAGAGCAATTGAATTTTGCTTACTGTCCATGAAGCGTTCCATTCTGGAACACTTGAAAAGAGGTTTGCCTGTGGACTGCACTGCTATAAGATGATGAAAGCCTTAGCTACTTGAAATTATGTCTTGTCTGATATTGAAATTATGACACATCTGCAAAGATTGTGTTTAAGTCCTAATAACATATACATCTTGTATATGATTAAAAGGTTGTTTCCGAAAGTTTTCTATTTAAGGAAAATGACCGAGATAAAGAATATGACAATGCGAAATAGCTTAAAAGGTCATTTGTCAAATACTTGGTAGATTTTGGAGTGGTAATTTAATCACTATACCTAAAAATCCTGACAAAAAGATTTGGCCGAAAGGCATAAATGCACCATATTGAAACATTGTGATAAGTATGATTAGTAAGACTAATTTATCTGGTTTTTTATGGAATCACATACTCTAAAGTTTTTAAAGATTGACGTAATTGTAGAGGATAACTACTCTCAGACTATTAAAAATAATAGTATGATGGAGGTTACTGTGTTTTTGTCTTTACCTATACAGATAATTATTGAATCTCATGTACCATAAATTAAACTTGTTGAGGTTCAAGGTACTATTCTTGATATAGTTTATAATGAAATTTCTTAAACCTCTCAAGTGCAGAATAAAATGGTTGCAGCTTTATTAAGGAAATTTGTTAGGAAAAGACGATTAGTTATACCATCAGACTATATAGTCTATTTGTGATGGCATGATTACAATATCCACTATATGGTTGATGTAATTGCATATTTATAAATGTCGTTTCTTATTCTCAATCAAGTATATGATTAGATGCTATAAAATGCGATATACAATCTATGAAACATCATAGTGTTTGGAAACTAACTTACTTGCCTAAAGACCATAAGTTCATTAGTTGCAAATTGTCGTACAAAACTAAAAGAATTTCAAAGAAAGATTATGGAATTTAAAGCCAAATTGGTAACTAAAGTTTTTACTCTGAAAGAGGGGTGAATAGTTAATAGTGAATAAATAAATATTTCTTTCTACTATTTTTAAAGATTTTTTCAGAGTGAACGTGGCATTAATAATTTATTTTGATATAGAGTTACGCCAAATAGATACAAAATCTATATAGTGTAACTAGATGATTTTGCAGCAGATTCAAGTAAACTTGTGTATAGACTGAAAAGTCTTATTCATAGTTTTAAGCATATTTCCTAACAATATTATTAAAGTTTCATAGTGTTATTATCTTGTTCAATTAGAAACAAAGTAATTAAATATACTGCAAGGTCAGTGGGAGAA
Source organism: Eucalyptus grandis (assembly GCF_016545825.1). Lineage (NCBI taxonomy): Eukaryota > Viridiplantae > Streptophyta > Magnoliopsida > Myrtales > Myrtaceae > Eucalyptus > Eucalyptus grandis. The sequence goes on along the minus strand of NC_052617.1, from coordinate 14,339,273 downwards.
AATTTATTTTTTCTCATACTCTATGTACATGATATTTTGCTTACAAGTTATAACCTTGAGACATCTTATATCTTTTGTACTGAGGTCTGTAAGAATTGTTTTGCCATATTATATTAGATTTTCTCGGAGGACATTTACTGATTGTATATTGGAAATATTCAATATACATTATTGCAAGCTAGGAATTGCTCATGTTGTTAAGGGTGATGGACTAAATCTATCACATTGTCCTTATTTAGATATTGAGAAAATCTAATTAAATGGTGTACCTTGTGTCAGTGCACTTAAAAGTATAATGTATGCTCGAATTTGCACTAGACTAAATGTTGTCTTTGTAACGGGACTTTTAGGCAGATATCGGTCAAATCCAGGACATGATCACTGGGTTGCTATCAAGAAAGTTTTAAGGTACTTAAAGAAGACAAGAGATTATGTGCTAATTTACAGACATGTTCAATTCTTGCAGTTAGTAGGGTATTTAGATGTAAACTTTGCTGGCTGTTCTGATGACATGCAATCAATAACGGAATACATATTTATGTTAGCAGTAAGTGCAGTAAATAAAGTTCTATGTTATCTTCTACTATGTAAGCAGTGTTAGTAACATTCTTTTAGACTGTTACTTGGGCTATTAAGCTCTAGAACCTCATGACGAAGTTGATCGTTTTAACTTTATGGATAGACTCATACAGTTGTATTGAGATAACAAATTTGTAGTATTATTTATTCACTACAGAGGTCTCAATAGGTCTAAATATATGGTGGTGAAATTTTTTTACCAAAAGCAAACTGTACAGAAATGTGATGTTTTAATAGAATATATTTTCACAGATGATGTGATTGCAAATCTACTAACTAAAGGCCTACGCTCATGTGTATTTGAGTGACATATCGTTAGCATGGACCTAAGAGCATCATGAGATGCTGTTATTTAGTGGGAGTTATTTTGGTTTTACTCTGATAAAGGTTTCATCTGTGTTCATTACACTTTGTAACGGTTTAATATGTATCAACTTTTGCATTTAATAAAACATTTTTGAATGTATTGTTATTATGTTGAATACATATTGATAAAGTCTCAAGGGATTGTATAAACCTTGAGTGAAGGCTAGGGGCATCCGGGTATCCGGTTATTAGCCTTGTGCATATGTCTTGTGATACATAAAGAAAGGTTAATCATAAGAACAAGACATATGTGGTTTCATTGGAACCATAAAGCATTCTCTAGTGACACGAGTTTTTGTGACACCTAAGGTAAGAGAATGGTGACTGACAAATGGGATATCTCTATGAGAGATGTTATCCATTTGACACACTACCATATTGAATCCATGTCAATAAAGTTGAGAACATTCGTGACCATGGAATGCTCTGTGTGTATATATACAATTATCGCTATGATTTGGTGTTTAAGACTTTATGGGATAGGATTGACTATTAAAAATTATCTCTGGACCACATGTGCGCACATACAGTACGATTTCAATTAATATAGTCCAAGTGGGAGAATGTAAGAGTTTTCTTAATTGTGGACTATATTAATTGATATTGTAATTTACCGTTTAACATTTACCGTTTTATGGGGATTGGTCTAAGGTGAGATAGAAGATTTCTTAATTAGTCTAATATGGGCTGGCTACTGTGGGCCGAGTTGAGTCTGGCCCGTAATGAGAGGGACTAGCTGCTCAAGTCTCTCCTCTAACCCTAATTCTCACATGTATCATCACCTAAGGGGCGTTTACCTAGCGCTACATGTGAGAGGGCTGCCTCATTGAGCCAGTAATATGGAAGGCAAATTGAGCCAGTAATACGGAGGGCAATAGAGGAGAAGGACTTGCGCATGAAACATTGTGTTTACGCTTCCGCTTCAAGAACAATGGATCCCAAAACAGATGCGTTAATCTTTCTACTCAATTATGCATGTTCTTGTTCTAGTTATTGATATCTTGGGATTACGCAATTTGCGTCCAACAGGTACTACTTAGCTCTTTCTCTATATTAGTGCTGGGATAAACTATAAAACTTTGTATGCCATATTCTCTGTCAAAGCAAATTTACCGCTCCTTTTACTCAGGTGTATGTGGCTCACGGAAAGTTGCAGCTAGCAATGCCGATTGATAAGGTCAAGGAGATCAGCAAACTGTCTCTGATGGTGACTTTTCCTTTCAAAACTGCTTCGTGGTTTTTTTTTTTTTTTTAATTTGGTCTGGATAGATGTTTGTTCTATCATGACAACTATCTTTGCAAAGGACGGTTGAGAGTTGGCTGAGGAGAGAAAGAGATGAGGAATGGCAGAGAAGGAAAGAGAGGAAGGCAAAAGGTCTCCTGAGTACGAACAGCAAATTGATGGAAGCCGGATCACCGGTGATCCGGCTTCTTGTTGCTGCACGGCCGTTGAATAATGGTTGGGCTGGTGGAAGGCTGCACTCTACCACTACTGGTGAAGAAAGTTGCTTCTTGAGCTCAAACAGAGTTCTCAGACAGTAGTCGAAAACACCCATCCTTGAATCTTTCAAAGCATAATAATTTTTTTATTGATGGAAGGTTAACTTCAGAGGTTTCGCTGGTTTGGCCTTTAATTTATCTGCAGATTCGATAGTCTAGGAAAAAACCATCCAATAGGGGGAAAAATATTCAGTATTGTTTCCTTTTTGGATGAAGAAAGTATTCAGAAGCATTTTGCTCTGTTATTTGGAGATATTACGGTTTCTTATTCTTTTCATTCGTTGGCTATATTTTTCCAGGCGATGGTTTTTGCAAGTTGTATCAAACCTTTTCCTACTCGACTAGTCCTAATTTGGCACGAGGGATGAATTGTATCATCCTGTCTATTGCTGAAAACTAAAGAAAAGTTTGATTCTGCCTTTGGAGAGGTGTTTTATTTCCACTGCTTTGAAGTCTCATCGGCTGTTTAGTCCGATGTAATCTTGATTGGCATTTACTTGCCAAATGACTTTGGATCTACGGGATCTGGAAGACTTGGTAGGGAGTGACCGTCATGGTCATGAGAGTTCTCAGAAATGGAAGAGCTTTGAGGGGTTTTAGAAGTGAAAGCATATTGCAGAAACCAGAGTTGATTTTTCCATAAATTTCATAGTGCGCTATTTCTTAATGCAAGATACATAGATAATGCTCAATTGGGATCATGATGAACGTTGCTGCCATTTCTGTGTGACGGAAGCTGCAACTCCAAGTCTTCTCTCTCTCTACACATCACTGCTGCTTCCATCTCCTCAGCAATCTTTGCTTTTGCCTCCTTATCCTTTCCCCATAGAACACAGTAGAGCCCAGCAATGATCAATGTTGACCCCACCAATCTGAAATCAAAAGAAGCAAAGCAATGAAGAACTCGCTTCGTTGCAATTCTTAGACAGTTCTAGCATCAAAAGGATTGCATAAGCCAAAACCGTAGCACTGTCGAATACATACATTCCGACTGTCAATTTCTCTTGAAGAAGTGCCCAGCTCAGGATGGCCGTAATTACTAACAATAAAGGGTTGAAGACCGCGGTGTAAAGAGGACCCTTTCTTTCGATGCACCAGGACATAACACAAAATGCCAGTGCTGAACATATGCAACCCTGCATTTAGATTCCAATTAGCATTACTCTGTTACACAAAATTTCCTAATAAATCATTATTGCATAAAAGCTGAATGATAGCCCTCCATTATTTGTGATAATTTTGTTCATTGTACACGACACTTTACCGCATAAATAGCCGAGATCAACCGGATTCCAGAACTCAATGACCATGCAGTGACACGATGTTCGATAGCTGCACCAGTGACTGCACACTCGATGCTGGCCATGAGACTCATTAATGTTGTGGTAGTGTAAGGAGCTGGAAACTTTCTACTCAGTTTCGCCTGAATGCACCACAAAACACGCATCAGGAAATTGAACTCTCAAACTCTCTCGTCGATCACAATGCTCAGCACTCGAATTGATTTTTGATGAGTCAAGTGCAACATTTTTCCAGCGACTCTGGATATGAATTAGTTCCTTTAATGAACTGACGATAACAAGACTGCAAAGATTAAATCGATTATAGTAAGTGCAATAAACGTTTCCCTCACTTGGATGATGAACCATAGCGCCCAGGCAGCGGAAATCGATAAGAGAAGGAAAGGTCCCAACAAGAAGTTGCCTTTGTTGGTGGGGTGTTTGTCCGTCATTTTATTTGCATACGTCCAATGAATCCTCGAGTCACCAATTCCGATGTAGGGTCCATGGTAAAAAGAAAGTAGCATCGCTCCGCCCACGCAAACGAGTGTCCCGATCACTTTCGCCTGCCCTGCCTTTGATTTGATTCCAAACGATTCTTGTCTATAAACAAATTATGAAAAACGTGAACAGATTGTTGAATACGGATTGCATATAGACTAGTAGCTCCACATGCAGCATTCGAACAACTCAGTTAAGGGAAAAAATGTGTGTTGTTGTTGGAGTAAACAAACAAGAAGTGATGGGACGAAGTAGGACCATCAGAAGCACCTGAAGATCAGTGCAAACAGGAATGTCATGGCTGGGAGGATATTGCCCATTGCGCACGCAATCGTGGGCGTGGAATTGTTCAGGCCGACGAAATAGAAAACTTGGTTCATGAACGCCCTGTACATATTTTGTGGAACCCCTAGCTTGTGATTAAGTCCAAATAAGTAGCAATGCGAGATCGGAGATCCAAAAGACGGCCTACTCACCCGGTGATAGAACATAGAAAGATATGGAGCAGAATCGGGACTGTGATTCTGGGTCTTGTCTTCCTGCAATGCACCATCAGGAATGTGAGTACCCTCAAATCATTCATTCAATTTGCCAAGCCCCAATGATTCTTCATCCTTTTTGAATGATAGAAGAGAATTGAAACCAAATCGAAATTTTAGAGACTTAACAAACAGACCCTTCCCCTCGTTTTCTCGATTGTCAAGAAAACTCATTTTGACAAGGTAACAAAATTCTCACGAACATAATGATTTTGGGAAAAGCGTAAAAAAAGTCATAAATATTTTGTAATTGTGCCAATTTAGTCCGAGACCTTTTATTATTGTAAATTTAGTTATAAACTTTTTTATTTGATGCCAATTCAGTCATTCTGACTAATTTTGGTCGGAATTTGCTAACTGTGCGTCAATCGACTAACGTAACATTATCGGTGCTGACATAAATAACATTTCATAATATTTTTTTGAATTTTTATTTTCTTTTTCTTTTTTTCATTCTCCTCCTCCTCCCTCCAGCCGATCCCCTGGACCTTGGCGATCGGCTATAGGCAACAAGCCGGCGAGGTCAAGGTTGACCTCGCCGACCTCTAGCAAGCCTCACGACCAATAACGAGGCTCAAGCCCTCGCCGAGGTCACGAGGGCTTGAGCCTCGCCAGTGGACGTGAGGTTCGCTAAAGGCCAACAAGGTCGACCTCGACCTCAACCTCATCGGCTATTGCCTCTGGCCGGTCACTAAGGTCCGGCAAACGACTAGAGGAAGGAGGAGGAAAAAGAAAAAAAGAAAAAGAATAAATCAAAAATCAAAAAAATGTTAAAATATTATTTAAAATTGTTCATGTCAATCGATCAACATCTAGTTAGCAAAATCCAGCTAAATTAGCTGGAAATGACTAAATTGACATTAACTGAAAATGTTTAGGACTAAATTGACACCAAATGAAAATATTTATGTTGATACCAATAAAATGTTTAGGATTAAATTGGCACAAATGCAAAAGATTTAACACTTTTCCCTGTTGATTTTCAATTGATGTGAAAGGTTATAGGAAGCTTAACGTGAATTCGACTTTGGTTTTTTTTTTTTTTTTCAGTTGTTAGAAGTATGTAGTTGTTATACGAGGGAAGTATTGCCAACAACAGCACACATATTGATATTGTCCTGCACAGCATTAATGCAAGTCTAGACAAGAATTTCCTCGTAAACTGGGAGGTGACGTGGCAGCCATGTAGACCCATTTAATCAAGCCGTTTCAACGGATCCCGTAATTAAGCCTTTAATTAACTTCGGGCACCGCCCTCACGCAAGCTCCACAGCTTGCACCAATCTAGTGAGAGGAAAAAGGAGAAGTTTACTTAAATATTTGTATATCCATTTAAATTAACCTAAATTTTCTGTCTATTCCTTCTTCATCGTTACCATTTTTTATTTATTAGTCATTTTATATTATTATTATTATTATTATTATTATTATTATTATTATTATTATTATTATTATTATTATTATTATTGTTATTGTTATTGTTATTGTTATTGTTATTGTTATTGTTATTGTTATTGTTATTCTTATTATTATTATTATTTGCCAACAACCATGCCACCATCATCAGTTTAAAGGACAAAACACTTGTTTTTTTTCTTTTTCAAATCTCAACACTCGTTCGGCTGCAAGAACACAATCAACCTTTCAAATATTTTTGGGGGTTAATAGACAGAGCACAATCTACATGCCTTGATCAATTTGAGTGGAAGCTAGAATCTCTCTCCTAGAGAACGTGCGACGCTTTCATTAGTCTTGGCAACCCTGGATAGAACACATGCTACATGCATGACCTAAATGAGCACTCAAGAATTATCACTGAAGTTGAGTGAATCATCCTAGCTAACAATGCATGCATGCGTGTAGGGAACGACTGAGGAACATCATTTTCCTCGCAAGCCAAGAAGCTTTGTTTTGTTTTTTTCCATTGCGAAAGAAGCCATATATGCATTGAAAGATCTAAAGTAGAATTTTCCTGATAGAGCTGTTTCAAGATACCTCTCCAGGAGAAGAGCAAAAGGGATGGTGGCAAGGGTGGCGAAGACCTGGCGATAGGTGACGAGCACGAAAGGATTCATCCCACTGTCCATGGCCAGCTTCGATGTGATCATCATTCCTGCATAACCCACTTGCACGGTCACCATGGCCAGAAAGGGCACAAAATCCACATTTGCCATTTCCTTTGTTTCTATTGGTTTCCTCTGTTCTTCTTTGAACAGATTCCAGAAAGAGAGAGAGAGAGAGAGGAAGGGAGGGAAGGAGGGAGGTTGCGGAGAGATGCAAGAGAGAGCTTCGATATAACGGGGAGGGAAAGAGGGAGAGAGGGAGAGAGAAGATGCAACGCAACAGAAAGCTATAACTCTTTTTCTGGGGAAAAATACCAAAATAGTCCTAAATCTTTTGTGTTATTACCAATTCAGTCATAAACTTTTTAATTTGACTAATTTAGTCCTAAATCTTTTCATATTAGTACCAATTCAATCCATCTGGCTAATTTAAGTCGGAAAATGCTAACGTGGCCTCCGGAGATCTTATGTGGAGCAACATGGATAAATTTTATAATTTTTTATATTTTTTTCAGATTTTTTAAATTACTTTTTTTCTTTTTTTTTCCTTTTCTCCTTACCATTGGCCGGCGAGGTCGCAAGCCGACACCCTCGCCCGTTGGTACCAATTCAGTCCATTTGGCTAATTTAAGTCGAAAAATGCTAACGTTCTTATGTGGAGCAACGTGGATAAATTTTATAATTTTTTATATTTTTTCAGATTTTTTAAATTACTTTTTTTTTTTTTTTTTTTTTTCCTTTTCTCCTCACCATTGGCCGGTGAGGTCGCCAGCCGAAACCCTCGCCCATTGGCCGGCGAGGGCCTCTGCGCCCTCGTCGGCCATAGGCGAGGGCGCGGCAGCCCTCGCTCGTGGCGGGCGAGGGTGTGGCGGCCCTCGCCCGAATCCAGGCGAGGGCGTGGCCCTCCGCGGTTTCAAGCCTCGTAGCTATCGACCAAGGAAGCGGTGGTGGTCAAGGCTTGTGTCGGCATTCTCACAAACATGTCTCATACAAGACGCGACCGCTCGCGGAAGGAAGCAAACGTGTGTGCGTGCAGGGGGGCGGGAGAGAGAGAGAGAGTACCATTGAGCTTGATTGAGAGAAGGGAGAGACGCTTCGCAGCTGGAGGAGACGAGAAGCCCCGCCGCCGCGCCCGCCTGGATCTGGGCAGGGCTGCCGCACCCTCGCCTGCCACAAGCGAGGCTGCTGCGCCTCGCCTATGGCCGACGAGGGGTGCTGCGACGAACGACGATGGGCGAGTTGGCTTCTGCAGATGGTCGAGGGTGATTCGGGAGAACCACCGGCGAACGGAAAGAAATTCATTCTCGGTATCTCGCTTCTCTCTCTCTCTCTCTCTCTCGAGCACCCCTTTTCTCCTCTAGCCGAGCCAACGCCTTCGACTTCTTCTCATTCGGTTACCCTTCATTGCGTCCCGGTATATTCCTTACGCTCGCAACCTGAACGTGCAAAAGGGAGAGAAGAAACAGCAAAGTGGCCACGCCCTTGCTGCTTCGGATGGGCCAATGATGAGAAGAAAAAAAAAAAAAAACGAAGGGAATGGGCTGGATTTGAGAGAAAAGAAAAGGATTGGGTCCAGAAAGAAATAAAAAGCTGGGTGGAGGGAATTAAAGCCTGGGCTGGACTTGTAGCGGTCCAAGAATTCGAGTAAATAAAAATTTAAGACTGAGTTTCCTCCCACCAAATGGGAAAAAACATTTTCTAATTTATTTTCAAATTTCAATCAAAAACCAAAAAAATATTGTAATTTTACTAAAAATTACTTCTTGGAAAATATTTAAGAAACAAACCTTGTTTTTTTTCAAAAGAAAATTGCGCATTAAATTTGTATTGTATGAAAGTGTTTTAGCAATACCCTTTAAAAAAAAAATATCATAATAAATAAGCTTTTTAGGTTTAGTTAAGGAGAAAAGGGAAAAAAAAAAAAAAAAAAAAAAAGGAAAAAATAATTTAAAAAATCTGAAAAAAAAAATATAAAAATTATAAAATTTATCCACGTTGCTCCACATAAGATCTCCGGCGGCCACGTCAGCATTTTCCGGCTTAAATTAGCCAGATTAACTGAATTGGTACCAATGTGAAAATGTTTATGACTAAATTGGTCCAATTAAAAAGTTTAGGACTAAATTGGTACTAATACAAAAGGTTTAGGACTATTTTGGTACTTTTCCCCTTTTTTCTGGTTTCATGTGGAAAAAGAGAGATGGTTATGTAATAAATTGAAAATTGTGCGTGAGAGAGAGATGGCTTGCAACACTTGGGCGCATGCATGGGAAAAGGATAGCCACCGTAACCTACTAAAGGCTATTATGCTTTCAGTTATTATTTCCGTTGTTATATAAATGCTCAGTAACATGAAAAATTGATATGCTTAGTCATGCGATCGAACGTAATTAGATGTCGAAACAAGTTGGCCATAATAATGCATCATCGCATCATCAAGTTGATCTTATCATACTCCCAATAACAGTCTCTTACATATGTATCATAGTCATTATTCAGCGTGAGCGTCCTCGATCTTTTTTCATTTTTTTTTTTTTTGTCGTCTTTCTCTTCTCTCTCCCTCTCTGGCTCCTCACATCTTCATGCCTTCAAGCAACACCAGACAAAGCTTGAGTGCGTAGCAAGGTTGGGCAAAAACGAGGAGACACCCCCAAAAACTTGCTTTTCCTCGGGCCATTATTATGCAAGCATCGTCATTGCACATAGTTTAGATAGGCTGATGATGAGAATCTTTTGATAGTTGGTTCGTGGCGATCTCTCTCGGAGCGAAATTCATGTGAATCGGCCATTCATTTCGTTTGCAACAAGTGCTGGACCCGTGCCAGCGTGTATAAGTTCATTCTTATGAAGGAATATAATTAGTGGCTTTCCATCTTTGACTTGCATTAAGTTTTTCAACTATGACATAAATCTGGTTCCTGGGCAATAGCTAACATGATTAACGGTCTTTTTAGCTCAATGCAGTTGTAATGGGGATGGAAAAACCACAGCTCCTAGATGGACTAGATATTTGGAAATAAAATATCAAGAGAGCTTATTTATTAGGATTAATACCATTAAAAGTTGTAAATTGGCACCTTAATGACACTCACCAAAAAATTAATTTCCATCTCATAAAAAATGTCAAAGTGGTACCCCTTAACACATTTCCTCCAAACTAAATCTCGTCTCACAATAGCCCCAAACAAGTATTCCTGGCCTTATCCTCCACATTTGATCCCAAACTTCTGATCAATGGTAGATTTGGGTTAGGATGCTAGTTTGGAATTTTCCTTGCAACGAAAGTTAGTTCAGCAAAAATGTGTCATGGGCTACCGATTTGGAATCTTTTATGAGACAAAAATCAATATGTGATAAACATGTCATAGGGCACCAGTCCAAGTTTTCGATGCTGTTGACCTTATTTTATGCTTGGAAGAAAATAAGGTATTTTCTAATGTTCACTAATCCAGAAGATGGTGCGAAAAATTTGAAGTTTTGAACCGATACCTACCTGGTTGGCCAAAGAAAAGAACCAATACCCCACACGGTTCGCTTAATTACCCTTCTGCTCTAGATTTCGTAAAAAAAAAAAAAACACTCTTGATCAAGTAATCGAACTCGTAATTACTACATTTGGGATTCTGGTGCAGCATTGATGAAACATCCTTCTCATCGGCCTTGCAAAACCTGGCTAGAAAACAAAGTTCACCGAACCCCAAGTCGCAATTCAAACCTTCCTTCTCGTCCATCAATCCCGTCTTAGAAAGTAGGGCTCAACAAGTCACCCCCTTCAATAATTTTCCTTCCCCTGATTTCCCTAGAGATCGATATCTCACGTCCGAGTTTGGTTTAGGAATGGAGAAAGGAAACGATGAGGCTGAATTTTTTAGGAAAAAAGGGAATAAACCTGAGTAAGATATCAGAATAGGAATCGACTCCTAGCTGCGTTTGCCAAGCTAGGAGTTTTGAGGATCGGTTTTCGATCATTTCCTAGGATGGGGTTATCTAAGATCTGCAGAATCCGCCATGTTTATACAGTTGCTTGTGAACTGTAGCTTTTACTAATTTTTTTCCTTTTGAACTTTGCGCTTGTGTATTGTCCTGGAAGCAAGAATACGAGAGAGGGAGAGAGGGAGAGAGGGAAGTGAAAATATAGAGGCGAAGAAAGTGATCATCCCTATGCAAATGAAATTGAAGAAAACTAGGGTGGACGAGATCTCTTGAGCCCCACTATCTTCATGTACTCTCCAAAAGTGAGGAGAAAATAAGCAGATTATACTAATAATAAACCCATTAATCATCTATTAACGTTTATTAGATTCAGTACACCTTCATATAACTTTTAGAATTTTTATATTTTAGGCAATGCCCCAATTCACAGGTACAATTGAAATAGAGAACATTAACGTATGCAAATAGTGAATCATGCATCTATAAATTCGTGTTTATTATATTTTGGACTTTTTATATTTGGAGATTATTCCAAAGCTAAGTATATTACTTACTTATAAAATGCATTTACCACTTCACTTTTTCCTCTCATAGGAAGTTGTCCATAGTGCATGGCTATATGTCAATATTGGGATCTCATTTTCATTTGACTTATTAATTCTCGGTAACCAGAAAAGGCCTTAGGATTCATACAACTGAACAATTGAGGTACTATGTTACCAAAAAGAAAGAAAGAAAAAAGCAATTTACTTATTTATATATAGCATGCGAAATGAATCTATCGACGACCATTTTCAAGCTCAAACTTTAGTCCCAAACTTTCATTCTTGCGATGGCACCTTCTAACAAAATATACAAAATCATATTTCAATTTGTTAAAATATGTCTCGAGTTTAAGCCCAATGAAAAATTACGAATATTCCGAATTGGATATGTTGTGGATGTTCGAAATCGAGCAAAGAAGATCCGAAGATCAACTTCCCCAATTTGAATCTGCGTTGGAGAGTCTGGATGTTAAAATAGGAAAGTCCAACTTTGACTAGGACTTGGATTTTTGTTTAAAATATACAAAGATATGTTTTGGATAGGAAACAAAATCCTATGAGAAGTTGGCAAAAGAATAAGAGTTTTACTTATATATAGACTTAAGGCCATGGGTGATAGATGTGGATCACAAATTGTTTTGAAGCGCCACGTGAGTGCTTGGTGTTCCACCGTTGATCGTGAAGAATTGATCTTGAAGCACCGCCTCGTTGTTGAGTGCTTGGGAGGGATTTTCTTTGTCGTGAATTACATCCAAGAAGGTGTAGTGTTAAAGCCAATTAAATCTTGTGGTAAGATTTGTGTGTAATTCCTTCGTGAGATTGAGAGATTATTTCTTGAGGAATCTCGGGGCTAAACACTGTGTGTGTTATTGGGTGTAATTGGGGCTTGGGAAACACCGAGAGAGTGTTTGAGTGACTCGAGTGTGTAATCTCCTTGTATCGCTTGATCTATAGTGAAATTCGTTGCTGCTCTCCCCGTGGACGTAGGTCTTTACGACTGAACCACGTAAATCTGGTGTCCGATTTATTTTCTTTTTCTGTCTATATTATTGTTCGATCGCTCGCCCCATCGCAACAAGTGGTATCAGAGCCAGGCTTGGCTAAGTTGAAGCGAATCGATGGTGACAGAAGAAGTAAAATTGAGAATCGATAGATTTGATGGGAAGGATTTTAGTTTCTGGAAGATGCAAATTGAAGATTATCTTTATCAGATGAAACTGCACTTGCCCTTGTCTGGGGAGAAACCAGCGACGATGAAGCAAGATGATTGGGATTTGCTGGATAGACGAGCTATGGGTGTTATTCGACTGACGTTGGCTCGTAACGTCACGTTTAACATCCTGAAGGAGAAGACCACTGCTGATTTGATGCAAGCCCTGTCGGATATGTATGAGAAGCCCTCTGCGATCAACAAGGTCTGTTTGATGCGACGTCTGTTTAACTTGAAGATGAAAGAAGGTGCGTCGCTGCGGATCATATCAATGAATTCAATGTGATTGTTAGTCAATTGAGTTCAGTTGAGATTGATTTTGAAGATGAGGTATGTGCTTTGATTCTATTATCCTCATTGCCTGATAGTTGGAATACTAACGTTACTGCTGTTAGTAATTCCTCTGGGTCAACAAGTTTGACATTTGATGGGGTTCGAGATTTGATTCTGAGCGAGGACATTCGTAGAAGAGAATCTGGCGAATCTGCATCTATTGCTCTAGTAGGTGAAAATAGAGGAAGATCTGTAACACGTATGGGTAATGGTAGTACTAATATGAACAGACGTAGTCAATCTAGGACTACTAATGTTGTCTGTTGGAGCTGTGGCAAGAGGGGGCATCTTAGAAGGGATTGCCTTAAGCTGAAGAACGAAAAGGGTAAGGGAATTATGGTTGATTCTGCAGATAATGTTGCAGCTGTAGCAGATAATGCCAATTATGTCTTGTCTGTCACTAATGATTCATCGTTTGATGGATGGATTATGGATTCTGGTTGTTCTTTTCATGTCATACCAAATAGAAACTGGTTTATCACTTATCAGTGCACGGGTAGTGGTAAAGTTCAGTTAGGGAACAACGCTGAGTGCGATGTTGTGGGTGTTGGTGATGTTAAAATCAGAATGCATGATGGTATCGTGAGGACATTGACTGGAGTAAGGCATGTTCCGGAATTGAAAAAGAACTTAATTTCCTTGGGTGCCCTAGATTCAGCTGGTTGCAGGTATTCTTCAAAATGTGGAGTTTTGAAGGTTTTTCGAGGTGCCCTGGTGATTACGAAAGGAATCAAGCACGATGGCCTGTATAAACTTTAAGGTGAGACAGTGATAAATTTCGCTGCGGAGACGTCGGATGCATCTGTTCGAGAGTCTATTGACTACTCGAGGAAGACCTGGGTGTTTGTGCCAAGGCACAAGTTTGATGCTGGTGTCGGGATCTCGCCAAAAGCTTTGATCGAGACGGAGACTGCGGTAAGTCGATCAAGCATGTGCGGATTGACAATAGCATGGAGTTCTGCTCTGGCCGACAAATAAATTCTGCATGAAAGAGAGCATAGTGAAACACCGCACTAGTGTTAGTAAATCACAACAATTTGCAGAATTGATGAGCAGAACATTACTAGAGATGGCCCGTAAAATAATCTCTAGTGTTTGGTATTGCTAGGAGAATCTAGCTGATATACTAAGTACGATAAGCTGCCTGGTGAATAGATCCCCATCAACTGCTATTGAATGGCGGACTCCTAAAGAAGTGTGGTCAAGTAACGTTGCTGGTTATTCTATCATTAGAATGTTACGTTGCCCATACTATTTTCGAGTGAGTGATGGTAAGCTCGATGGGAGGGCAAGGTGCATATTTCATGGCTATGCACAAGGTGAGCGAGGCGATCAGTTGTGGTGCCCAGATATAAATTCACCTGTTAACAGCAGAGAAGTTACCCTTGATGAGTCTCAAGTACTTCTGGCCAAGAGTGATTATAGTAGTGTTAATTCGGATCTGAACGGTGTTCAGCTTGAGGTGGAGTTGCAACCAGAAACTCCTGAGGTAGCGAGTACAGGTACTAGCAAAGTAATCGACACGGATGGTACTCATAGCGAGATGGAGCTTATAGAGCCAACGGTTGCTGTAACTGCTGATATTGACAAGGTATGTATTCAATCTCCTGATAGATATGGATGCAATAATGGTTTTGCTTTATCTGCGGTTGAGGAGGTTGTGTCAGAAAATCCTTGCGGAGCAATTAAAGGTGCATGTAGAGTTGGTATTCTGATGAGGTCCTCGGTTATGGCGAAGTTCAAGCGAGGCTTGGACTTGGATAATATCTGTGGCGGTTGAGCCCATTGGGGGCTAAGGGAAAGTAGCAGCACAATTTGAATTTTTACGAAGCGATTGTGACTTAGCTCAAACATCGAGCCAAGGTGGAGATTGTTAAAATATGTCTCGAGTTTAAGCCCAATGAAAAATTACGAATATTCCGAATTGGATATGTTGTGGATGTTCGAAATCGAGCAAAGAAGATCCGAAGATCAACTTCCCAAATTTGAATTTGCGTTGGAGAGTCTGGATGTTAAAATAGGAAAGTCCAACTTTGACTAGGACTTGGATTTTTGTTTAAAATATACAAAGATATGTTTTGGATAGGAAACAAAATCCTATGAGAAGTTGGCAAAAGAATAAGAGTTTTACTTATATATAGACTTAAAGCCATGGGTGATAGATGTGGATCACAAATTGTTTTGAAGCGCCACGTGAGTGCTTGGTGTTCCACCGTTGATCGTGAAGAATTGATCTTGAAGCACCGCCTCGTTGTTGAGTGCTTGGGAGGGATTTTCTTTGTCGTGAATTACATCCAAGAAGGTGTAGTGTTAAAGCCAATTAAATCTTGTGGTAAGATTTGTGTGTAATTCCTTCGTGAGATTGAGAGATTATTTCTTGAGGAATTTCAGGGCTAAACACTGTGTGTGTTATTGGGTGTAATTGGGGCTTGGGAAACACCGAGAGAGTGTTTGAGTGACTCGAGTGTATAATCTCCTTGTATCGCTTGATCTATAGTGAAATTCGTTGCTGCTCTCCCCGTGGACGTAGGTCTTTACGACTGAACCACGTAAATCTGGTGTCCGATTTATTTTCTTTTTTCTGTCTATATTATTGTTCGATCGCTTGCCCCATCGCAACACAATTGACCATAATAATTAATACCAACCACCTCCAAACAAGGAATACCTTGTATTTCAAAATCAAGCTTAAATCTAATTTATTTCCAAATCTAAGTCTGCAACCGTATTCTCTCTACAAATAAAACATCTCTTTTCATTTTATTGCCATTTGAAATAAAATATTCTTAAACTGATTGCTCACAAGTCACTACCCTTTCGATAAAACGCTTAATGAAGCCAGAATGTGTGTTAATTAGCCAACATGAGTTTATGGTTCATTTCATCCAAAGTGTTTGACTCTCACAGCCATATTGCAGTTCCTTCACTTTGATCACGCTACCTCTTCCACACCTGAAGTGAAACATGTAAAATCCTAATCCGACTCATGTTCGATTCACTAAAGCATCATTGCAGTCGGAAAGCTGGAATAAGATAGAACTCCTGCTGTTAGCTAAGCAAATGAAAATGGTATTTTCATGACTCGCAAATCTCTCGAGTAGAGCTAATTCCTCGAAGTCGCTTGCTTATGCGTTTATCATCATGTTCTTCCTCTGGGTTCGTCAAATTTCTGCTTTTACATGTCGAATGCTTGTTCAATGTGCGGAAGTGATTGGTGGTGGTGCTAGGAGGTGTTGCCTTTTTCTCTGCAAGAGCTCAAAGCATGTGACTCTTTGATGAAGACAATGTAAAATGTTTTAGGAATGGATATAGAGCAATGGCATGAATGATCTGGCTGAGAACAAGAATGGTGAAGAGGATTAAATGGTTGCATTGAATGATTTCTTTCAGTGAAATAAGAGTTTGGGATGTTCTAAAAGAAAATGGAACGATTAAAAATGAAAGAAAGGAAAAGAAAAGGTTAGAAAGTTCATGCTTCAGAATTCAAGAATAGAGAAGGAAAAGTCTATTAATCAAGAAAGAGACCCAAAATATTACAAATAATACATAATAGAATATAATAATAAAAAATAGGAAGAAAAGAAAATTAGATAATCCAGCTTATATTAGAAGCGCAAGGAGATAAGTTGAAAAAAATAATAGAAGAAATAAAAGAAAGCAAAAGAAAAACAACGGGAGAAAAAAAGAGAAAAAGGAAAAGAGAGGACAATTCAATTAGCTTAATTTGGCACTGATTGATTGGGCTTAGTTTGATTTTGATTGAATGGGCTTAATATAATAAGCCCGAGTGCATTAATTGCCCAGACCCATAAAGTTCAAATCCGACCTCATTATCGTAGAGCCGGGCACGGGAATTTGGCCCCAATCCTCTTTATAATAATAATAATAATAATAACAACAACAACAACAACAATAATAATAATAATAATAATAATAATAATAATTGTTGTAAAATATCGCGTGGCGAATATATAATAGATAAGAGATTAAAGAAGAGAAAGCAAGTGAATACTAGAGATAGTAGTAAGATGAGATAGCTTTATTTCTAGTATTTCACTGTCGTGTTTCTATGTGATTGTGTATTGTACATCAAAACTAAACTCCTATTTATAGGAGAACAAGAATGTACTTATCATTAATATCAATGTATCGAATGATACATGTACAGGATAAGGGAGGCGAACGTTCATTGTATAGGGAGATGTACTTAGAACATTTGATACAAATGTACCATAATAAGTACATTGGATAAGATGAATATAATGAATATTCATTCATGTATTCTATCCATTCATGTATTTCATGACACTCCCCCTTGAATATTCATCATATTCATCATATTCATTACGAATGTGCATTGAATGATACCGCCTCATTAAAAACCTTAAGCCGGAAAAACCCAGTGGGATAAAAACCGGACAAAAGGGAAAAAGAGTGCAGAGCACAAATGTTATGATCTCTCCCTTTTATGGATGCATTAATTGCCTCATTAAAAACTTTAAGCTGGAAAAACCCTATGGGAAAAAACCAGACATAAAGAAAAAAGAGTGCAATGCATATATAGCCACTCCTAGGGCTAATCATTATTGCATCTTGTGAACTAGCCACATATCAATGCTGCAATGTATAATTCATAATATCTCCCCCTCAATTGAGCCATATAGCCACTTCTGGGGCTAATTAATCTTACATCTTATGAACTCGCCTCATACCAATGCCATATACTAATTTCTCAAAACTTGATGTTGGCAATGATTTGGTAAAAAGATCTGCAAAATTATTTATAGATCGAATCTGTTTAACATCAATTTGTTGACTTTTTTGAAGTTCATGAGTATAGAAAAATTTCGGCGAGATATGCTTGGTCCTATCACCTTTGATATATCCTCCCCTGACTTGTGCAACACAAGCAGCATTATCTTCATAAATTATAGTGGGATAATTTATAACCGGTATTAAGCAACAAGAATTATGAATATGTGTTATAACGGATCTTAACCAAACACACTCTCTTCCAGCTTCATATAAAGCAATAATCTCAGAGTGGTTAGAAGATGTAGCTACTAGCGATTGCTTCGTAGAACGCCAAGAAATAGCGGTGCCGTTATAACAAAATAAATACCCGGTTTGAGAGCGAGCCTTATGTGGATCGGATCTATATCCAGCATCAGCATATCCAACTAAACCAGAGTTAGTGGAATCCTTGGAATAATATAATTCCAAATCTATGGTTCCTCGGAGATAATGGAAAATATGTTTAACTCCATTCCAATGTCTCCGAGTTGGCTCAGAACTAAAACGTGCCAATAAATTTACCGCAAAAGCGATATCTGGTCTCGTACATTATGCCAAGTACATCAAAACCCCAATTGCATTGAGATATGGTACTTCAGACCAAGTATCTCTTCATCGATTCTTTAGGACGAAATGGGTCCTTTTGGAGATCTAGAGATCTTACAACCATAGGGGTGCTCAATGGGTGAGCTTTGTCCATGTTGAAACGTTTAAGCAATCTTTCAACATATGCTGATTGATGGACGATTATTCCATTTGCTTTATGCTCAAGCTCTAGACCAAGACAAAGTTTGGTTTTACCCAAATCTTTAACTTCAAACTCCATTTTCAAATATTCAGCAGTTTCAGCTAACTCTTCTAGAGTTCCAATTAAATTTATATCGTCGACATAAACTGCTATAATAGCAAACCCAGTTTCTGATTTCTTAATAAATATGCATGGGCAGATAGGATCATTTTTGTACCTTTCCTTAATTAGGTACTCACTTAGGCGTTGATACCACATGCGACCGGATTGCTTTAACCCGTACAAGGATCTTTGCAATTTTATTGAGAATAAATTGCGGGAGTGCATGCTTCAGCATTTTGAATCCCTCAAGAATTTTCATATAAATATCAGAGTCTAATGAGCCATATAGATATGCCGTCACAACGTCCATAAGACGCATTTCCAATCTTTCAAAGATTGCTAGGCTAATGAGAAAACGAAATGTAATCATATCCATCACAGGTGAATATGTCTCATTATAATCAATCCCATGTCTCGGGAGAATCCTTGGGCAACGAGTCGGGCTTTATACCTGACAACCTCGTTTTTCTCATTTCGTTTTCGGATAAATACCCATTTATATCCAACGGGCTTTACATTATTGGGGATACGAGTTACAGGTCCAAAAACCTCTCGTTTAGTTAGGGAAGCTAATTCAGCTTTAATTGCTTCCTCCCACTTATGCCAATCTTACCTTTGACGACATTCATTAATAGATTGTGGTTCACAATCATCATCCATAATTTGATGAGCAACTGAGAATGCAAAAGCATCATCAATGATGATTTCATTTCGATCCCAAATTTCATTACAATATGTAATGGAATTCTTAGTATTCCCGGGGCTAGTGCTCCTTTCATGGGTTTGCGCCTCTTCAGGGGCATTAAGCTCTTTGGGAGCAAGCACAACGCTAGGCTCTTCTGGAGCGGATTCCTGATTCTTTCCCTTTCGTTTTCGAGGAATGATAACTTTTGATCCTATCAGTATACCACACTTCAAGTGCGCAAGTAAACGTGCAAATGTGACATTGCGCGTAGATAATAGGCAAACATGGAACCATCTACAGGATGCGTCCACTAATACCATAAAATATCGAAATGATCCACTTGGTGGTTGTATTGGTCCACAAATATCACCCTGAATTCTTTGCAAGAATAAAGGAGATTCAAGATTAACCTTTTGTTATAGAAGGTTTGATAATGAGCTTTCTTTGTGAGCAAGCTTCACAATTATAATCTTTGGACAACAATACATTTATATCCTTTAAAGGGTACCATTTTGTATTTTGAATTATCCTACACATCATTGAAGCGCCAGGATGACCAAGGCGATCATGCCATAGTCCAAACTGATCAGGGCTTACCAATCTCCAGGATATGGTAGCGTAGGTTTCAACAGCTTTGATCATGACACAATACAAACCCATAGAAGAAGCTTCTAGCTTCTCATGAATGGTCTTCAGGCCCATCTTATAAGAGGAAATGCCAATGTATTCCTTATCTTGCTCATAAATAGTCTCAATATGGTACCCATTACGGCGTACATATTTGAAACTGAGCAGATTCCTTTTTGATTGAATGCTTAGAAACGCATTCTCAATATGCAGGATTGTGCCATTTGGCAAAATAATTGCAGCATTCCCAAAACCATCAATAATCGGAACAGGACCTGATATTGTATGGATTTGTGCCTTACGCAATGTCATACTCGAGAAAAAGTGTCTACTACAAAATATAGTATGTGTTGTTGCACTATCAAGCAAACAAACATCTTCCTTTTTCTCGGTATTTTCCATTTGCATTTATATTGACAACTTCAGGTGTCAAGTATCATAAAAATTGCATATTAGTTATATAGTCGAATAAAATTTCAAAGATAAATATAAGGTAAGGTTCATAAGTATTTCATAAAGAACAATAAAAAAAAGAGTAATACATTTAAAGCAAAACAACATAAATTTCAAAGTTCAAATTATTATCCACCAATCTAATTTATCAAAGTAATCATAGGTCCTCAAAGAAATCAGAGACATCCAATGATGCATTTGCTACTTCAGGAGCAAGAGGAGTCCCACCAACGGAGATATTATTGGCCTCAACAGTGGTTATGGCAGTAGGATTGATTTCAATGGCATGAGATTCACTACGCTTGCCCGTATTCTTTAAAGATGCCTGGTATAGGTCAACAAAATGTTTTGGCGTACGACAGTGCGTGACCCGTGCCCGGTCATGCCACAGCGATGACAAATACTTTCATTAATCACCTTCTTTTGTTTCTTTTCTTTGCCATGATTCAGGCCAAAGTTTGATTTCCTAGGGCGGTTAAATTTCTTGCCATCCCTTCTAGGATTATGTTCTTGCCTACGCTTATAGTCCTTAAAATGGCTAGTATTTTTCTCAAAGTTAGCATGTGCTTCAGGCAATGCTTTTGAGCCAGCAGGTCTAAGATCATGATTTTTGAGCAGCAATTCATTAGTTTGCTCGGCAGTAAAAAGCACAGAAATTAATTCATAATATGTGGCAAATTGACGTTGCCGGTATTGCTGTTGCAATACAATATTCGAAGCATGAAAGGTGGAAAAAGTTTTCTCAAGCAATTCTGCATCAGTGAGTTTGATACCGCATAACTCAAGTCGAGAAACGATATCAAATAAAGCAGAATTATAGTCGAGACACTGATTTAAAATCTTGCAGTCTGAGATTTTGCCAATCATATTGTGCTTGAGGGAGGATAACGGTTTTTGTATGATCATACCTATTCTTCAACCTCGTCCACAAGATATGCGGGTCTCGAACGGATAAATATTGAGTCTACAGGCTCTCATGCAAATGACGACGAATAAAAATCAGCGCATTTGCTTTATCCTTTTCATTTGAGATTCCATCCTCTGTAATTGTATTAGCGAGATCTTGCCCTTGGAGGTGCATTTCCATGTCAAGGCGCCAGAATAGATAATTATTTCCACTCACTTCCAGGATGTGGAATTTGGGCTTTTCAATATTTGCCATAATCCTTGCAAAAATAAATCCTTAAATTAATTAAAAGGATTTCCAAATATCCACCGCTACTTCAGGAGCAGAAGGATACTTTTAGATTTGAATTTTGGCTTCGGGTCAAGAAAAATAAAAATGAAGAATTGATAGAAGAAGATGAAGTATAAGTTGATTAATAAAAATAATACCCACCTTGCAAAATTTACTTACTCAATCAGTAGATCTTCGTGCTTGCAAAAGTTATTTACTCAATCGGTAGATTCTCGTGCTTGATAACGTGTTGTAAAATATCGCGTGGCGAATATATAATAGAGAAGAGATTAAAGAAGAGAAAGCAAGTGAATACTAGAGATAGTAGCAAGATAAGAGAGCTTTATTTCTAGTATCTCACTGTCGTGTTTCTATGTGATTGTGTATTGTACATCAAAACTAAACTCCTATTTATAGGAGAACAAGAATGTACTTATCATTAATATCAATGTATCGAATGATACATGTACAGGATAAGGGAGGCGAACGTTCATTGTATAGGAGATGTACTTAGAACATTTGATACAAATGTACCATAATAAGTACATTGGATAAGATGAATATAATGAATATTCATTCATGTATTCTATCATATTCATGTATTTCATAACAATAATAATAATAATAGGGATAACTTCACTAGAAATCCAAAAACATGTCATAAAAGTACAATTCAGTCTTAAAACTTGCAAAAATTGTGATTAAGTCCTTAAACTTATGAAATTAATGTAATTAAGTTTTTCATTAATGCTGTTAATTTATCTAATGAAAAGTGCTAATGTAAAAACTTTTAATTAGTTTCTCTTTCTCACATGGAATTTTTAATTTTTTTCTTTTTCAAATCTTATTTAAATTAGATTATAGCACTAAAAAAAGTAAATTTTGTTTTTTTAAAGGCATGGCAAGGCCTCGCTGGTGGGTGCTATTGCTACTGCCACCAATTGCAGAAGGAGACAACAGAATTTGTCAGCCCTAGGCCAAGAAGGCTGGCCCTCGCCGGCCCCAAGTGATTAGCTTGTGTCACCTAGATGTAGGTCGGCACCTAAATTGAAGCCTCATCGACTATCTCTTAGGGACGGTGAGTCCTCACCGACCCTAGTGAGGATCTTATCAAATTTCAAATAAGTCTTATCAGATTTTGGGCCCGTTTAGTTTGATTTTGGGGAAATGCCTTTGGCCAAATGCATTATCTTTAGGGTAAAGGGGTTTTCGGGAATGCTCGAATGTTTGACAAATTACGCATTGGAAAGTGGCATATGTAAAAATACCGTTTGGCAAAACTTATTACAAATGGGCTTTTGCTTTTAATTTTTTTAAAAGAAAAATCTAAAAATCAAATCCGGTGGCCGGCAGTGCCGGACGGCCAGCTAGCCAGCCGCCCGAGGTCGCGACCTCGGCGCCCGGAGGCACAGAGGCCGATCTGGCCGTCCGGTGGCCATATTTGGCCTCCGGACTGCTAGATTCGGTGGCTTGAGGTCACGCGAACCAAGGCGGCGCGACCTCAGGCGACGCCATCGCCGCCTAGAGGCGCAACCTCAAGCGACTAAGGTCGTAGAGGCCAAATATGGCGGCCTGAGGTCACGCGGACCCGGGCGGCATCGCCCGGTGCGCTCGGAACCAGGCGACGCCGCCTGGGCGGGTTGCATGTCATGCCACCCCCAGACGATGGTCATCGGCGACGCGCGACCCTCAAGCGGTAGCGGCGGTGGTTGCTGGAGAAGCCCGATGGCCGGGAAGAAGAAGAAGACACGGGGAAGAAGAAAGATGAACAGTAGGCGTGGCATTTCCTAAATGCCGAATGCTCAATGTTGCCCCTCCCCAGCTTTCAGCATTGAGCATTCGGAATACTCATATTTGGGCAAAGGAGCTTTCAAAAAATTTGCCAAACACCAAAAATTTTCCCCAAGGGGCTTTGGGGGCCCAAAGCCCCTTGGGAATGCCCAACCAATTATCTAATACAAATCTTACATAGACAAGTTTTCCATATTCATTTTAGATTTTTTTGAAAAATTGAAGAACACTGTGAGGTCTTATCGAGTTACAATTTTCCAAAAATCGACTCCAATTTTCCATATTCTGTCCTAGATTTCGAAATGAGTTTGGCCTAATAAATTATTTTCAATTTTGGCTGATGACCTAGCTTAGGTTGTGAGGTGTATTTTTTTTTTAATTCATCACTTTTCTAGATTAGGTCATTAACTACGTTTAATTGACTAATTAAACTCTTTGACTTAGAGGATGCCGAAATTGAAGAACTTCCTAGCATGTCTTCTACTGATCAACAAGTGTTCATAAGCTCACGGCCAGTAAGGAATTTCAACAATCGGCAAGTTCTAACATATTCCGACAAGTCATATACACATTAGTTATGAATCTGGCAAACTTAAGCGAAAATTGAGCAAGTTTAATGAAGTTCAAGTAAATTCGACTGACCTTCAAACTGTTCAATATATCCAACAGGTTTCATTGATAATTTATGCTGTCATGAAGCTGTTTTCAACAGAAGATACGGAGAAATCAGTGAAGAATATATACAGATTCGTGGCCAAAACCAGAGGAAAGAAGAGGAGCAGTTAGCTTCAATCCATTGCCGTGATCTTCAGAATTGCTGGAAAACGAAGAACCAGCAACTTCAGATATTTTGACGATCGGAGGAGCTGATGATGAGCAGAATCTTGCTAAAAGGGAAGCTTCACAGATGCTGCCATGCCATGATAGCAATCTCTTAGTCATTGTGCTGTTCGAATGATGCAGATTGACATCATTGATGTACAGGACTTCTGGAAGAGATGACAGCGATACTGGAAATACAAAAGTTGTAGAAACGGGATACACCCTTTTCATTTAGATAGAGGCATGTTTGTTTCTTCGCGATGGCTACCTTTGGTTACCATATGCAAGGACGAATGAACGTCTTAGTTTATAATTAAGTTACTTTAACTTGGAATTAACACACCCTTTTATTTCCGCAGAGATGGTGTAACTCCAAAATAGGTCGATGTCCTTCAGGGGATTGTCCAAAATTCACTCTTCTTGTCCTGATTACAAAAAGGATGGACGAAAAAGTTAATTTCAATGAGAGACCTTCTGATCGGAATGATTACAATTTTACCATTTTGAAGTATCACTCCATAGGTCACTCTGTCAATTTTGAAGAGAATGAAAAACAAAACGAAGTAATATTAGCATGATGAAAGGAAAGAAATCCATCCCTTCAATTATATGGGAAAAGTACTAAAAATTCCTAAACCTATTACATTAATATCAATTTAATTTTAAACTTTTCAATTGAACCAATCTAGTCGTAAACATTTTCATATTAGTACCAATTGAGTCATCCGGCCAATTTATGCCGAAAATTGCTAACATAGACGTTGGCCGTCCTACGTAGCACGAACAGTGTTGACGTAGATATTTTTATATAATTTGTAATTATTTTTTGAATTTTTTTGAATTTTTTTCTTTTTTTGTTTTCTTTTTTTTTTTCCTTCTCATTTCTTTCATTTATTTTTCCTTTTCTTTTTCCTTTCTTCCTCATCTTCCTCCACCCACCTCCAGTGGCGAGGTCACCAGCTACCAACAAGGGCAAAGATCGAGATGGCCTTACCACCACATGCGAGACGGCCCTTGCCGAACTTCGGATTGGACAAGCGAGGGTTGGACAAGGTCTCCACTAGCCAAATCCAGCAAGGGGACCCTCCCCTAGCCCTCACCAACCTCTGGTGAGGGCCGACGAGTGTTGGGAAGCCCTCACCGGCCTTGCCTAGACAAGGCCCCTTGCCAGCACCAGAGGCTGGCAAGGGGACCCTATGGCATGGGCAACCTTGCCCGAATGGCGAGGGGCCTCATCCAAGTGAGGCAGGCCCTCGCCAACCTTTGGCGAAGGCTGGGCAAGGGTCCTCTTTGTGGAATATGGTGAGGGGCGACCTCACCAAGCCTTCGCTAACCACCACCAAAGGCTAGTAGGGCATCCCAGCCCTCGCCCTCACTAACAGTCAGCAACCACCACTAGCTGAAGGTGGGTGGAGGAAGATGAGGAAGAAAGAAAAATAAAAAGAAAGAGAAAAAAAAAAGGAATAAATTAATTAAAAAATCGAAAAAATAATTAAAAATTATATAAAAATATCCACATCCAGACTAGTTATGGTACGTAAGACGATCGACATCCATGTCAATAATTTCTGGTATAAATTGGTCAGGTGAATTCAACTGATACCAATATGAAAAAGTTTAGGATTGAATTGGTTTAATTGAAAATTTTAGAATTGAATTGATATCAATGTAATAGGTTTATAACTTTTTTGGTGCTTTTCCCACAATTGTATTGTCTCTTATAATGAAATAGAGACAAGGGGATCCTTCTAAGAGCCTAGCCTCGTAGAATTAGGCTATTGCCAAAATTCATTCATAAAAGGAAACAATATCGAAGGGGTAATACATGGTAATTAATCAATCACCTTTACTCATGAAAAGGTAAGCGATATTCCTTTAATAACAAGTTTGATCATTTTATGGTCAAAACACTTATCCTCAACAAAAACCTATATAATCAAACTACATTTGAAAAATATGAAACATGATGTATAAAGTTTTTCTATGACTTGATCTAAATCCAATAGAACCAATGTTACTTCAGGTTAAGCTGTTTGTTTACTAGGAACAAATGAGTGTCTTCAATACATGCCTAAGCCCATTTCCCCCTTTGTCACATGAAAAGCGCTTTCTTGGGGATGTAGATGATTTGAAGGTCCGATCGTTACACTGTATCTGGATCAAAGAAGGTATTTTAACTGATTATCACGTATTACAATAGGAAAGCACATAATGAAAATTCAAGTGAAATTGTAAAAAATCTACAAACTAAGAGAAATATATTTACAATTGATGAAGCAAAGAGGGACTTCTATCACATAGACACAAGCATGCAATAAAATGAAACTTGAAAGATACTAAAATGACTCTTTTTGGCGGAGAAACGGGTCGTCGCAATCAAAGTCAAGTCTCAAGTTTCTACCTTTATTGAACTTGTCGGTGAAAATTCAAGTGTCAACTATACTTGTTAAGTTGTTAACTAGTGTTAAAAAGTGAAGACGCAAAGGACATCTTCACGCATGAATGCCATGAAAAGATATCCACGAACTAAATTAATTTCATTCAAA
The DNA here is from genome assembly GCF_016545825.1 of Eucalyptus grandis. Lineage (NCBI taxonomy): Eukaryota > Viridiplantae > Streptophyta > Magnoliopsida > Myrtales > Myrtaceae > Eucalyptus > Eucalyptus grandis. Next base: position 14,312,679 of record NC_052617.1, on the reverse strand, counting down.
GGAGGAGCTTACAGAATGTTACTCATAGCCAAATATCATACCAGTACAGACAAATATAAGCACAAATTTCCGTAGGAAATTTTGGAGTTCCATTTTCACAATAAATGTGATTAGGCTGCACAAACCAATGACACATATCATTACATCATTCAATTGGTGAAATTGACTAAGTTATTGCATGTTGCAAAAGAAAAGGGTTGTAGCCCACCAACTGGGCCGGTAATGAAATTCCCACGTGCAATTGGGAGGGATCCGCTGAACATCGAGATCATCACCTAGTATTTGCTAAAAATGGTGAGCGTTACTCCTCCAAGTAAGATGCTGAAGATTTGGAGATGGGTTTTATCGGAACAAGGTTGTTGGAGGGCAGGAATGATCATGAACACCACAAAAAGTCCAATCGATGAGTTCATACTTGTAACTTTTGTTTTTCTTTTGAATCACAACCTCAATGGCCACTCTTCTCTCATGGAAAAGGAGAGGTGGGGGATTCAAATTTTCACCTTCTCAAGGGTTGGGATGTGGTCAATTTAGTTTTAGGTATGGGTTTTGATTTCTACACCTTGCAATGAGACAATATAAAAGTCTGATGAAAGTTAGAGTAGAAGTAAAGTAAATCGGACAAAAAAAAACCTAATTTTTCTTTTGAAATATGAGTATAGAGGCATCGTGGACCAATCAATTTAAGGAGTAATAAGGTGGCTTCATTTAATAAGATTGGACAGGGCTATCTCCACTTCTTATATAACTAAATCCACCCCAATTTTTACCAAAAAAAAGGATAAAATTGCCCTTAATCATTCCATTGCAATTTAACTTGGTGGCTCCAAATTATTTTCTTTCCCTTTTTCTTTTTAGTTTTTCTGATTTGGTTCTTTTCTATGTTGTCAATCAAATTTTATGGATAAATTTTAAAGCAAAATCTAGAAGTAATTTAATATAGACGTTTTTTTTAGTGTAATCATTTGTTTATATATATATATATATATATATATATATGTATGTATGTATGTATGTATGTATGTATGTATGTATGTATGTATGTATAATGGGATGATTTGATAAAGCAAAAAATAAAAATTCTCAGAAGAGTTCACAAAATAAAATCACAATTACATTCTCCAACATGAAATTTTAAAGATAAAATTTAATCAAATAAATAAATTGAATAGATTGATAAAAAATTTTAAATGTTAGTGCAATCTCATTATTTTGGATGAACAAAAATTAATATCATCTACAAAGTGTTTATGAAAAGATATCAATATGTCTTGTTGTGCATAATAATTTTAGTTTATAACTAGATATTCCTGTAACATCTTGCATGCACTTTGTACAAAAATATCTCATCAATAGTAAGGAAAAAGATAAACTCTTTAACATAATTAATAAAGAGACTTGATATATATTTTAGACTAATGAAATTAAAATATAAAAAGAATTCGCTAAGAAAGTGAGCTCGAGATCAAAGAGACAAAGAATAGATAAGCTATTATAATAGTAATGATGAAAAAGAGACTTCTAATATAGTTAAAAAGTTTGTCTTTTTTCCTTACTGTAGATGAGATACTTATACATGGAGCATGTAAAATGTTATAGGAATATATAAGAATAAATTTAAAAATTTTAGTGAAAATTTCAAATAAGGACCCAAAGTGCTACCATTTTCTCAAAATAGAACTTGAAGTAAAGTTTGTCTCAAATAAGAACTTAAAGTGCCATCATTTTCTCAAAAGAGGACCTGAAGTGAAGTTTGTCTTAAAGAATGACCCAAAGTAGTCATTTAATCTCAAAGAAGGATCTCACTTGTCGGCCGGTGAATAGATGCATCTCCGATGTATATTCTGGTGGCTTGATTATGGTATTTTCATCTTCTTCTTTTCTTTTCTTTTCTTTTTTGGTTGCCCTGTTCATCGTCTTCTTCATCCCCACTTCTTCTTGCCCAAATCAAGAACACCGGACTTGGGGAAAGGCTAGCGAGCACCGATTGCTAGTAAGGGCCGACGAGGGCTCGACGCCCATCACCAACAGTGAGCGAGGGCTCGACGCCCATCGCTGACAGCGGGCGAGGGCCATTGAGCCCTCGCTGGCCATGGGGGAGGGGGGCCATCCAAATCGAGGCCCTATAAGAAGGTCCTCGAGGGCAAAAGGGGTAGTTGAAAAAGTCGTCAATCTAGGAGCGATGGTGGGAGGAAGGGATAAATAAAGCGATGCGAGCATCCTAGTCATAGTCCTAGTAGAAGACGAGGTTGTCGGTGGAGCAATGGACGGAGGTGGGGGAGGTCGCCCCTCACGGCCATCAGTGAGGTCGCCCCTCGTCGGCCTTGGGCGAGGGCTCGCCCACCTCACCGGCCACGATAAGGGCCGGCGAGGGCTTGCAAGCCCTTGCCCATAGCCAACAAGGGCTCGACGACCCTCGCTGGCCTGCAAGCCCTTGCCCACGGCCGGCGAGGGCTTAGTGGCCGTCGCCTACTGCCGGCGATGGGCGTCCAACCCTCGCCGGCCCTCACCAACGGCCAGCGCTCACCAACCCTTCCTAAGTCCGATGTTCTTGAAAATAAGATGAATAGGAGACAAAGAAGATGATAAATAGTGCCACCATTGACCCAAAAAAAAAATAATAATAAAGAACAAGACAACTGAAAATTTTATAAAAAAAAATTGGACAAAAATACCCCTAACCAGGCTACCGGAATATGCATCGGAGATGTATCTATTCACCGGCCGGCAAATGAGATCCTTCTTTGAGACTAAATGATCACTTTGAGTCATTATTTGAGACAAACTCCACTCCAGGTCCTCTTTTGAGAAAATGAAGGCACTTTGGGTCCTTATTTGAGACAAACTTCACTTCGGGTCCTCTTTTAATAAAAGAATGGCACTTTGGGTCCTTATTTGAAATTTTCCCAAAATTTTAATACATTATAAAAAAAATGTAAAATGCTTAATTATGGCAACTAGATCCTATAAAGAAATAAGAAAAAGAAAAAAGAAGGAATGGGGCCATCACTATACATTTGAATGATTGAGAGCTATGTTGTTTTTTTAGTGTAAATTGAGTGGATTTAGTCATATAGGGTTTCGAAATAGTGTCACCCTAAAAAATGTAGAAAAAGTTAAAATATAGGCGCCGAACGAGAATTGCAAGAAATCAAATAACTAAGTTTGAAGACTCTTAACGTTTCTAGACCTATAGGAAAACCAAAATTCGCCCCATCGAATTTTGCATAAGATTGGACAAGAATCAAAACAATAAAGAAGAAACCCGATGAACATGTTAAACAGCCATAGCAATCCAACCAAAATGTTATCACATTCATAGGATACATTCAAGAATCCTAACACAAGGCAATTGCTTATTTTTGTCTGTATAAAATCTGGGAATAAATTGCAAAATCTTTGATTTGGTATCATTTAATTTAAATTTCTGAATCACATAATTTTCTTTTCGTTCTTTTTGCCATCTTATTTTATCCATATCTCATTATTCTGCATAAATAAGAAAGATTCTGGTAGATAGAAGGCAATCCAAATATTTTCTAATGAATATTGCATTATAAAATACCATATTTGTTGCTTAAAATAGGTAAAAAAAAACTTTATTATTATAGAGTTATGAAAACCAATGTCCAAATCTACAACGGCTTACCAGGAGGAGTAACGCTGACGGTTCATTGCAAATTTATAAAGAGCAAGGATCGCAGCAAGGATCTCGGCGTTTAAAGATTATTCCTAGTGCATGTGGGAATTTCATTTTAAGTCTCGTTCCGCCCTCTTCTCTTGTAGCTTCCAATGACCTAGTCAATTTCATTATTTTGATATATTAATATATATATATATATATATATATATATATATATATATAGAGAGAGAGAGAGAGAGAGAGAGAGAGAGAGAGAGAGAGATATGACGAGCAATGTTTTGACAAGTGTTGGTGGTTTGTACTACCAATACAAGGTATAGATGTATATCTCTTCTCCATGTAGTTCTGTGTTGCCATTTTAAGTAGCCTTCACAGTTAGTCATCTCAGCGCTTGAATAGCTACAGTATATCCTCATTCTTGTTTTAGCCTTCTTACCAAATAAAGCCACTGTGTTCCCCCTTAAATAAAGTGGTCCACCGTATCTCTGTTTTCATATTTCAAAAGAAAAAAGAAGGTTACGAATATGAATTCCTCCATTAGACTTTTTGCGGCGTTCATGATCATTGCTGCCCTTCTACACTCTTGCTCCGGAGAAACCCGTGTCCAAATCTACAACAGCTTACCCGGAGGAGTAACACTAACGGTTCATTGCAAAGCCATAGAGGGCATGGATCGCGGACAGGATCTTGGCGCTCAACAGGTTACTCCTAGCGGCATGTGGGAATTTCATTTTAGGCCTCGTTCCGCCCTCTTCTCTTGCAGCTTTCAATGGCCTGGTCAGTTTTACAATTTTGATATATATGAGGAGAAAAGAGATGATGAACGATGTTATGACAAGTGCCAGTGGTTTGTACAACCTACTGGTCCGTGTCTTGAGAGGACAATGTGCGAAAAATGGAGCTCCTAGAAATTTCCAGAGAAATTTGGGCTTATTTCAGTTTGCAACGATTTGATATTGCCTATGAATAAGACACGGTAGGCTCCTTCTTTGGGTGAAATTAAAACAGTTGATGGATATCTTCTCAGGGTATTGATGTGTTATTTTTCTTCTGCAGTACCTCGACGTGACATGAGCGTCAAAGGGATTCAAGAATCAGTTTTCTTTTTATAAGGGCTAAAATCATTTATTTTGGCTTTTTTACCCCATAGTGTAGGGTGGATCTCGAAAGATATGAAAGAAAGATCTCCCTCCAAGCTATACATATGACTTTCATCGAATACGGCTTTCCACAAAATTTGATATGTATCCATGAGATCAAGTATGGAATTCTGTTTACTCACTTGAAATTGAGTAATACGGGTAGGAAAAGCGGTATTCTTAAAAAAAATAGAGAAATCAAAACCAAGTCACAATGATACGAGTCAACCCCTTCTTCTTGCGCCAAAGGTCTTACCATTTCCGAAGAAACTGGAGTTACATCTCTTTTCCATTTCCATTCAAGAGTTCTTATGTGTTTCCGCAAGCCTTTGAGACCCCGAAAAATGGACAAATTCCTTTTCTTTTCTTAGGAACACATACAATATTCGTCACTACAAAAGGGATAATGGTAACCCCCATTAACTACTTCATTTATGAATTTCTTAGTAATAGAAATACATGTCCTACTGAAACAGAATTTGTAACTTGCTATCCTCTTGCCTAGTAGGCAAAGATTTACCTCCGCGGAAAGGATGATTCATTCGTATCAACAAGAGAGTCCAACTCATTGTCAGAATCCATCTTGTATATTTATATTTGAAAGAAAGAGGTTGATCTCCTTGCTTCTCACAATCCTCTTCCCGCTTAGCCCCCTTTCTCCTTGGTCCACATAAACAAAATGTAGGACTAGTGCCAAAAGTGAATCATGGAAGAAAGGACTCACTGAGTTGGATGGCAATGAATGAAGAAATACTAAGTCGTCCCATATCAAATCTAAACCTTTGGTTCTTTCCAAAATTTGTGATCCTTTATAATACATATATTATGAAACCGTGGATCATACCAATCCAACTACTTCTTTTCAATTTTTATGAGAATGTTAGTGAAAATAAAAACATCACTAGAAAGAACAAAATGGATCTTTTTCTATTTTCGAATGAAAAAAAAAATCGATTGAATTAGAGAATCAAAATCAAGAAGAAAAAGAATCCGCAATTTGAGATAATCTTGAATCAGATGCACAAAATCAAGCGAATCTTGGATCACTTTTCTCAAACCAAGAAAAAGATATTGGAGAAACGCTAGAATATCCCACACTTTTCTTTCAATACCAGGGAGAAGAAATAGAATTAAAAGAAAAGACGAAATTACTAAGATAACTTTTAGAAAATCATGTATTCTTTGATTAACTACTAGTTTAATTCAAATTTAGAAATCAAAAAAATGTGTACTCGTTCTTTTCTTTTGAATTTGACCAACTAATAAAAAACTAAAGTAATTTCAGTAAGTTAGAATTTGTTAGATCCGATCGCAACTTCGAATATGGAATTCAAAGGGATCAAATAGGAAATGATATGTTGAATCATAGAATGATAATGAAATATACGATCAACCAACATTTATCGAATTTGAAAAAGAGTCAAAAGAAATGGTTCAATCCTCTTATTTTTATTTCTCGAACCGAGAGATCCATGAATCGGGATCCTAATGCACATAGATACAAATGGTCCAATGGGAGCAAGAATTTCCAAGAACATTTGGAACATTTCGTTTCTGAGCAGAAGAGCCGTTTTCAAGTAATCTTCGATCGATTACGTATTAATCAATATTCGATTGATTGGTCTGAGGTTATCGACAAAAAAGATTTGTCTAAGTCACTTCGTTTCGTTTTGTCCAAGTTACTTCTCTTTTTGTCCAAGTTTCTTCTTTTTTTGTCTAACTCACTTCCTTTTTTCTTTGTGAGTTTCGGGAATACCCCCATTCATAGGTCCGAGATCCACGTCTATGAATTGAAAAAGATTTTTTTTGTTTTTTTTGTTTTTGTTTTTTTGTGCCTTCACTTGTTAAGACTTAACAAGCATATATGCAATTGATGACACTAACCGACTATTTAAGCCGTTAATAGGAAGATAGATTAAAGTTGGTAAAAAATACGATAATTGTTATTTGGTCGGAGATAAAAGTTGATAATTTAAGGAATGACATATTAACATCCGTAAGTAACTAAAACAAGAGTTCCTTACTCCAAAGTACTTAGGAACTTAACTGACAAAAGTTCATAACCACTCTAATTGAGATTGGTATTTTCTGAGAAGGGTTGGTAAATTTAACAATTGGCAAGTAATACAAATAAAAGTAGGAACTCCATAGAAATGTTAGTAGAGTTAATAAATAAATGAATATAAGTAAGCAAATTGGTTACCCAAAACTATAGTTGGTATCCTAATTGTACAATAGTTGATAAGTTACACAAATAAAAGTTTGTAATTCCATATATTGATTGGCTGATTTAATCTGTTAATAAAAAAAAAAAAAGATAAACCAAAGGAGGTTCATAATAAGTTTGATTTTGTTTGAGATGAGAGAAGATGGTAATTTGAGGAAAAAAAAACTAAATTAGAATTGGTAGCTAACTCAAATAAGAGTTGGTAACACAAAATATGTAGTACTTTAATTGGAGAAATGTTGGTAACCACTCTTAATAATTGTGATATGTAATTTCCTAAAATAGTTAGTACCCGTTCGGAGAATAGAAAAAACAGAGATATAGAGAAGTAGAAATTTTATCATGCATGCCCTAAACTTGAAGACTCTTAACGTTTCTAGACTTGTAGGAAAACCAAAATTCACCCAGTCAAATTTTGCATAAGATTGGACAAGAATCAAAATAGTAAAGAAGAAACCCGATGAACATGTGAAACAGCCATAGCAATCCAACAAAAATGTTATCATATTCATATGATACATTCTTTTTTGTCGATCATACTTTTTACCTACGCTAACTCTCATTCTTAGATTGTACCCTGCCTCCTTGCAAGGCGTGGAAGTCAAAACTCACTTTTGAAACTAAATCGTTCCCATTTCGGATACCAAGAATTCTAAAGGTGGGGATTTGCTTATTTTTGTCCGTATAAAATCTGAGAATAAATCGTAGAATCTTTTATTTGGTATCCTTTGATTTGAATTTCTGAATCACATAATTTTTTTTTTTTTCGTTCTTTTTTTTTATTTTATCCATATCTCATTAGTCTACATAAATAAGAAAGATTTTGGTAAATAGAAGGCAATCCAAATATTTTCTAACAAATATTGCATTATAAAGTACCATATGTATTGCCTAAAATAGGTAAAATAACTTTATTATTATAGAGTTATGAAAACCAATGTCCAAATCTACAATGGCTTACCTAACGCCAACGGTTCATTGCAAATCCATAAAGGGCAAGGATCGCGGCAAGGATCTCAGCATTTAAAGATGAGAGATTGCATTATTTATTGCCTAAAATAGGTAAAATAACTTTATTATTATAGAGTTATGAAAATCAATGTCCAAATCTACAACAGCTTACCTGGAGGAGTAATGCTGACGGTTCATTGCAAATCCATAAAGGGCAAGGATCGCGGCAAGGATCTCAGCATTTAAAGATGAGAGAGAGAGAGAGAGAGAGAGAGAGATATGATGATGAGCAATGTTTTGACAAGTGTCAGTGGTTTGTACTACCTATTGGTTTGTGTCTTGAGAGGACAATGTGTTAAAAATGGAACTCCTAGAAATTTCCAGAGACATTATGCTTATTTTAGTTTGTAATGATTTGATATTTGCCTATGAATAAGACACGGACCGGTAGGCAGTCTCATCTTAGCGCTCGAATAGCTAACCTTCACAATTGTCATCTTTGCGCTTGAATAGCTAACCTCATACGTGTTATAGCCATCTTATCAAATAAAGCCACCGTGTTCCCCCTTATATAAAGTGGTCCACCGTATCTCTGTATTCATATTTCAAAAGAAAAAAGAAGGTTGCAAATATGAATTCCTCCATTAGACTTTTTGCGGTGTTCATGATCATTGCTGCCCTTCTACACGCTTGCTCCGGAGAAACCCGTGTCCAAATCTACAACAGCTTACCCGGAGGAGTAACACTAACGGTTCACTGCAAAGCCATAAAGGGCAAGGATCGCGGACAGGATCTTGGCGCTCAACAGATTCCTCCTGGTGGCATGTGGGAATTTCATTTTAGGCCTCGTTCTGCCCTCTTCTCTTGCAGTTTTCAATGGCCTGGTCAATTTCACAATTTTGATATATATGAGGAGAAAAGAGATGATAAGCGATGTTATGACAAGTGCCAGTGGTTTGTACAACCTACTGGTCCGTGTCTTGAGAGGACAATGTGCGAAAAATGGAAATCCTAGAAATTTCCAGAGAAATTTGGTCTTAGTTCAGTTTTTAACGATTTGATATTTGCCTATGAATAAGACTCAGTATGCTCCTTCTTTAGGTGAAATTAAAATAGTTGATGGATATCTTCTCAGGGTATTGATGTGTTAAAGAGATATATATATATATATATATATTATATATATATATATATATATATAAAATAAGGCACACTTAACAAGCATATATGCAATTGATGACACTAACCGATTATTTAAGCCGTTAATAAGAAGATATATTAAAGTTGGTAAAAAATAGGAGAATTGTTTTTCAGTCAGCGATAAAAGAAGCTGATAATTTAAGGAATGAAATATTAACGTCCGTAAGTAACTAAAACGAGAGTTCCTAACTCCAAAGTACTTAGGAACTTAACTGACAAAAGTTCATAACCACTCTAATTGAGATTGGTATTTTCTAAGAAGGGTTGGTAAATTTAACAATTGGCAAGTAATACAAATAAAAGTAGGAACTCCAAAGAAATGTTAGTAGAGTTAATAAATAAATAAATATAAGTAAGCAACTCAAATAAGAATTGGTCACCCAAAACTATAGTAGGTATCCTAATTGTACAATAGTTGATAAGTTACACAAATAAAAGTTCGTAATTCCATATATTGGTTGGCTGATTTAATCTGTTAGTATAAAAAAAAAAAAAAAGAGAGATAAACAAAAGGAGGTTCATAATAAGTTTGATTTTGTTTGAGATAAGAGAAGATGGTAATTTGAGGAAAAAAAACTAAATTAGAATTGGTAGCTAACTCAAATAAGAGTTGGTAACACAAAGTATGTAGTACTTTAATTAGAGAAATGTTGGTAACCAGTTAACCACTCTTAATAATTGTGATATGTAATTTCTCTAAAATAGTTAGTAAGATTCGAAAAAATACTTATTATCATTGGAAAGTAACTCATATGATGAGTTGTTCACCTAAATCATCATTGTGATAAGCATTTTTTTCATTAACATATCGAGGAAGTTAGGCATGTCTGCCAAAATTGAAGTGAGGATTGAGCGCGTTGTAGTAGTCATACACATCTGTGACATTAAGCATTACCTATACTATTTCCTTGTAATCTTTATCCTTCGACAATTGGTGGCACTTGCTCGAACCGTCTTTAATTTGCTGGTACTTGGAAAAGCAGGTTTCGGCGTCATTGTAAATTTGAGCAGTAAACAGCATCGGCCTCTTTCATTGTCAATTCAATGGAAATAAGCGAAAGAAAAGGATTGTCTGCCGATTTAATGTGCGGATCACTCAAGGAAAGCATCGTGCAGAATCCAGAATCTTTTGTCTCGTTAAAAATTCCAGGTGTTACATCCAGAGAAATTGTAATGGAAGCAGGTAGTGAAGAAGAAGAAGAAGAGAGATGATGCAAGAACAGTTACAGGAGGTGGAAAAGAAGGCGAGGCCATTTCGGTTGTTGATTCGTTGGAATTTGTGTGCGAAGTTATATTGATACTTGTCTTAGCGAAAAAGGAAAAAAAATGAAGAAAATATAGTCAATTAAATTGGGATTGGTTTAGCAAGTAAAGAAGCGTGTAAAGTATAACTTAGCCCAGGAAATGGCGAGGGAGTGACTGCTCAGAACACAGCCAATATTTTTGCAAAATTACTACTTTTTCACTAAAAAAAATATCGAAAAAGGAAAAAATGCTCAACATTTCATAAAATCTAGATATACTTTTATATATATTATTCACTTAATTAAGCTTCTCTGTCTAGGACAAACACATTTGAATTTATTGCTCAACATTATTAAAGATATTTAGGATGATTCTGATGATTTTCGTATCTTTCAAGATTGTGTGAATATTTATATTAATTATGCACATCCTAATTTGATACGTCATCTTATTTAGTCATTTCATAAAATCAAGATTGTGTGAATATCTATATTTAATTATGAGCATCCTAATTTGATATGTCATCTTATTTAGTCATTTCATAAAATCTATAAATGGATTGATGTAATCTTCATTATGATATATTGATATATATGCAATTCCTCTTTTCTGCATATCTTTCTAATTTCTTAACTAGTATAAAACTAAAATTATTGTTCAATTAGGAAGGAAGAAAAATCCATGGAGAAACATCTTGGGTAGAGTCGTGAAGCGTTCTTCCTAATAATTGGCCTTCTCGGTAAAACCGATGTTCAGCTTCTTCTTCTTTTTTCCCCTTTTCTCTCTTTATATAAAGAAATGACATATATGGTGGAAATGGTTTTCGAATCTGAAAAACTAGAAACCTCATCAATGCCTTAACCATTTTGCTATGAATTGTTCAACATGACATATCTTTCAAAATTAACAATAATATTACTTGAAGTTAGGCCCGAATCTAGGGTTGATTCTGAAGGAGCCGGCCAATCCGTTTCCATGATGATTTGTAGGGGAGCTTACTCCGATAAGGCATGTTTCTCTGCATTTTTGTAATCCGGAACTTATTCATCCTAAAATTCATCATCCCAATTTCAGAGACGATTAAGATGATCACAATGGTGGCTATCGTTGCAACATGTGACCGCTGATTTAATGGTTTCCTCTGACTGAGTGAATGTGGCGCTATCGAGATTCACAGAGAGCAATCATTAGGGCTCAAAGTTATTTGTATGGTCTTTTAGAGACTTTTACCTGGTCCTATCCTGTTACGAGCTTGTTGACTTATTGGGTCAGACCAATTCATGTTACCAACGAAACGTAATACAAATTTATATGATGCTCGGGCCCCAATAATTATGCAAAGAGATGAGATCTCAATGGGTGTCCTTCGAGCGAATGACTTTCAGTGAAGGACTGCTCTCCAATGGTGCCAGGAGTTGTGATTCCTGAGGTGTCAAGATGTGCAATCGCGTGGAATTTGGGGAACACCCGACCCGAGAAGTCGAATCGGATTGGATCGTTATTTAAGCAACACATAAAAATCAGTTTGTATCTCGCTGACTTTCGTCGTTTACGTGAGGACGAAGCTGCAACTCCGAGTCTTCTTTCTCACGGTACTTGCCTGCTGCTTCCATCTCGTCAGCAATTCTCGCTTGCTCTGCTTCCTTGCCCTTGCCCCACAGAACGGAGTAGAGCCCGACAATGATGAGCACGGTCCCTACCAATCTGAAATTTTAAAGGAAACAAAAAAAAAAAAAAAAAAAAAAATCAGTGAATGCAACATTACCAATTTGAAGATAGTCTTCAAAAAGTGTACAACTTCACATTTCATATATCTTAACCTAACGTTATGGTAAAAGGGATACGTACGTTCCGATATATAGTTTCTCGCGAAGGAGTGCCCAGCTCAGGATGGTCGACATGACTAGTAACAAAGGGCTGAAGATGGAAGTGTAGAGCGGGCCTTTTCTATGGACACACCAGGACATAATGCAGAACGCAAGTGCAGAACACACAATGCCCTAAAATTGAAAAACCATCAGCATTATCTTTGTGCAAAACATTTTCCATAGTATCGATGCATAAAGAGCCACAATAAGGCCACTCTACTATTTGTTGAAGTTCATTCAATGTCTAGGACGCATACCACATAGAAAACTGCGATGAGCCGGATCTTGGATCTCAAAGACCAGTCAGCAACATTACATTTAGTAGCGGCACCAATGATCGAACACTCAACACTAGCCATGAGACACATTAGCATTGTGGCTGTGTAAGGAGCTGGAAATTTGGGACTCAATTTTGCCTAAATTTGTTACGAAACAAGCGTCAAGAGATTGAAGTGAACTCTCAAACTTTCTCTTTGATATGAGTTTGTCCCCCCCATAAGAGAGATATAGAAAATGATTATAAAAGGAAAAAAAAAAGAAGGAAATGTTTCACTTACTTGGATAATGAACCAAAGTGCACAGCTGCAAGCGCTACAAAAGAGAAGAAAAGGTCCCAAGATGGAGTGGCTTTTGTAGGTTGAGCGTTTATCTGTCATTTTCTCTGCATAGTTCCAACGAATGCCAGAGGTACTATCTGCAATGGTGTGCCCGTGGTAAAACGAGAGCAACATCGCTCCACCCACGCATAGCACTGTTCCGATCACTTTTGCTTGTCCTGTCTTTGTCTTGATACCGAACGATTCTTGTCTATCCAAAAACATTCATTGATTATGTGGTTGCATTTTGCTTAATAGTTTCGAACAAATAGATTAAGGATGAAAGTATACAATACTTGAAGATCAGGGCGAATACAAATGTCAAGACTGGGAGGGTATTGGTCATTGCTCCGGCGATCATGGGACTCGAATTGTTCAGGCCCATAAAAAAGAAAACTTGGTTCACGGAAGCCCTGCACAGTTTGGTTGAACTTTCAAATCCATGAAAATCTTTCCTTTTTTCCATTTGACTCTTAAGGTGCGGAGAAGAGCATAATTTTATATGCATCAAAACAATTACTTTTTTTGGATTTGCATGTGTGTTTCTGATGATATTAGAATTGACAGATGAGGACAGATGAGGTCCAACTAGTGACTCCTAGCACACGACTGAGAATAGAAAGGCAATAACATAATTAATTCCAAATCAATGCAAGATCAAGAGATGGAAGCTTGCTTACCCAGTAATGGAACTTAAAAAAATATAGAACAAGATTGGCACTGTAATCTTGGGTCTTGTCTTCCTGCGATGGACAATAATCAGGAATAATAAGTAGCCTCGAGAACATTCGACTATGGTATGATAATTAGTATAAGGGTTCTCATGTATTCAATTTGCCAAAGAAGAGAAACTTCGTATTGAAAAAACCTAAATAGTTCTCTCCTGATAGCACTAATTCTACGGCAAAGCCATATTGCTACTTTCATTTCTCTTTTGCTTAAGGATGGAACCTTAAAATATACACAAGCATCTAGTTCACGAGAAATTCCTTAATTCTAAACATTTTCACTTTTTGCTAATTGAGTCCATCTGATCAATCTTAGTTGGAATTCTCTAACATAGACATCGGGAGTCCTATGTGGCACGGGCAATGCTGATGTGGACAAGTTTATTATTTTTTAAATATTTTTTTCAAACTTTTTATATTTTTTTTCTTTTTTTCTCCTCTCTCTTCTTTCTATGTCGGTCACCCAACCTTCGACAACTAGCAAGGGTCGGCCTCGTTAGCCTCAAGCGAGGTCGCTCTTGTTGGGTACTAGCAAGGGGCGACTTCACCGACCTCACGTGAGGTCGCCCTCACCAGGATCTAACGAGGGCAAGCCTCACTCGAGATCAGCGAGGCCATCGCTCACCCTCACCCTCACTCAAAGCAAACGAGGGTCAGCCTCACTGACTGCAATCGAGGCTTGCCCTTGCCAAGGTCTACGAGGTTGTCCCTCACCAAAGCTCAGCAAAGGCAACCTTGCGTGAGGCTAGTGAGGTCACCCTTGCCAATTCCTAGGGCGACTTGCTTGAGGCCGACTTGCTTGAGGCCGATGAGGTCAAGCCTCTCCGGTCACAACTTCTAGCTGGTTGCTAGAGACTAAACAATCATCAAAGGAAGAGGAGAGAGGAGAAAAAAATTATAAAAATTCCAAGAAAGTATTTAAAAAATAAAAAAAAATTGTCCACATCAATATCGATCATACCATATAGGACGGCTAGCATTTACGTCGGTGAAATTCAATTAAAATTGATCGGATAGACTCAATTGTTAAAATTGAAACGATTTAGGATTCAATTGGCAAAATTGAAAGATTTATAATTGAATTGATAAAACTGCAATAGGTTTAGGACTTTGTGGGCAATTTTCCTTAAAAAAAAAAAAAAAAAAAAAACCAGAAGAAAGCCGAAAAGTTAGAGATTTGGTTTGAGTAAGTTTGTCCAATTGGCCAAGACAAACCGCTTATGCATAAGTGGTAAGCAAAATTTTCACAAGGTTAGATGGCTTCAATTGGTATATTAGTTGCCAAATCTAGGAAATCTATGAACATTTGATTCAGATTATTGCCAAATCTAGGAAATCTATGAACATTTGATTCAGATTATTGGTTCTCAAGCATAAGAAATCAATATGTCTTTTTTTTATTAGACATAAAAAAAAGAGAGTTCTTTTTCTTTTTTTCTTTTTTGCATCATAATTGTTTTTGTCCCACGTTTTTTAGGGTTCGAGTCCACACCAACTTCTCCCCTAAAGTGCGATTTGACGCGGCACCGATGCATGGCACCTTAATTAGCCGTTTCAACTAGTCACTAATCTTGGCCAAACGAAATTAAAAACTGAGTCAGGAACTTCTTCACTGCTGCCTAAGAAGGCCTCATACTATAGCCTCTAACTTCCCTTTGCTTAGGGTTTTGACCTCACTCGAAACTGTCATCCATGCTTTGATCTAGTTTGAGCAGAAATGAAAACACCATCCAGAGAGCATGCCTAGTCTCACATCCCACGATAGATCTTACGAACGAAGAAGCATGAATGACGAATGAACACTAATCGTAATAACCAAAGTCGACTCACCATCATCACCCGAAAAGCAGTGCAACACGCAGTCATGTCAAAAGGAATAAAAAGAACATCATTTTTCACTCAAACCCGAGTGCTTTTTTTCTTCCCCGTGGGGATGCTACTTGCGTTGAAGATCATCAGGATGGAGTTGCTTGGTAATTTTAACTGCATACCTCTCCAAGAAAAGAGCGAAAGGTGTGATGGCGACGGTGGCGATGATCTGGCGATAGGCGATGAGCACAAAAGGGTTTATTCCGTCGTCCATGGCCAGCTTCGATATGAAGCTCATTCCTGTGAATCCCACTTGCACAATCACCATGGCCAAGAATGACATCACATCAAAATTCGCCATTTCTTTTATATAATCTCTCTGTGTCTCTCTCACGAACTCTATCGATCTTCCCTGGACTGATTCCAGAGATCAGCGAGAGAGAGATGGAAAGAGAGACGTGAGAAAGACCTTCAACACGAAGAAGAGAGAGAGGGACAGATATGCAAAATGCAACAGAAACGTAGCTCCTGCGGTTTATGAACAACGAAAGTGATGGTTCCACAATAAATGACTGTCAGACGGAGAGAGACGGAAAGAGGGATGCACCGCAACACCTGTCGGCATGCATGGGACGAGGTTGCCAGATTCTGAAAATTAAGTGATAGCACGGCTTTCAGTTATGAGCTTTTCTTTGGTTTTGGCTTCTTCTTCATCTTGCTCTCTGTGCCTTGCATTTGCTTCCAGAAGCATTCAAGCCACCAAACGGCTTTGCTAATTTGGCAAAAGGGGTGAGACCCTTAATTGCATTGGAAATGAATGCGTCGCTTGGAAGATGAAACGCAGAGCCCGGGCAGCAGAGCTAGCATAGTAAAGTTCTCAAGAAAAAGGTTGCTTTTTGTCGGTGGGGGTGTTTGTCTGTCATTTTCTTTGCATGCGTCCAATGAATGCCAAAGTTACCGATTCCCGTGTCGCGTCCATTATAAACTAAGAGTGGCATGGCTCCGCTCAAACAAACACGGATCCTGATCACTTTCGCCTTCGATGTGATTCCAAGCGATTCTCTTCTGTCCAAGACAAATTTCGGAAAATGTGAACAGATTTTTCAAAATCCGATTGTATAATGACTAGTAGTGTACTTATTAAGCTTGTGAATAGTACCAAATAACTAATTTCATAAATTGAGGGATTAGATTGAATAAATTAAAAAGTTTATGAACTGAATTGAACATTTAAGAATTATTCAAGGGGCACATGGAATGACTAAAAATCAAGGGATTGACATTGTATAGTTAGAATAAATTTTTAAAAAGTCCTCACCTATTGTATGGTAGCTAATTTAATTCTAAAAGTTTTAATTTAACCAATTCAGCCCTAAATGATTTGATGATTTTCCATTCTCACATGTACACACACTCAACACTCGTCTCTCACCTCACTCTCGGTACCCCTTCCTCTCTTAAATGTACATGCTGATTTAGGAACTAATCACCCCTACTAGAGCGTTCAAAATTCAAGAAAGTTCATCTAGCAAAAAGGCCATTTCGTGCCTAATCAACCCTCAAAAGTCCTCTCCATCAAAAGATCGGCCCATGTTCTGTTCTTTCCTTCGGAGCCTGGACGGGGCTTGATGATCTCACGAAGCTCTCGTACTGAACAGACCACTGCAATTGCCCGAATTCAAAGATTATTTCGGACCGACGACCTGAAATTTAAGGCGATCGATGCTTAGTTAAGTGGAAAAAAACCAAGCATCAGCCGAAAGAGAGAAAAAAAAAGTTCCGACCTTTGAACGGTCTCGGAACTTCGTCTTGCGGATTTCATATGCGGACGAAGCTCGTAACGGTCCCGCGTCGTGCTTTCTGCACCCACGCAGCGATCTCCGGCACTTCCCACATCGCCCGCCTCGCGCGCCTAGGACAGATCGACAATGCGCGGAGGGTGATCGACCAAATGCTTCACAAGCCCATCGCGTCCTGGAACGCGGTCGTTGCCGGGTACTTCCAGAACAGCAGGCCCCACGAAGCGCGGGAGATGTTTGACAGAATGCCTGAGAGGAACACGGTTTCGTGGAATGGGTTGGTTTCTGGTTATGTTAGGAATGACATTATATAGTTGGGATAATTGTCAAAAAAGTCTTAACTCATTGTACGGCGGTTAATTCCGGTGGTTAATTCCATTCTGAAAGTTTCAATTCAACTAATTTATTCTAAACAGTTTGACGATTTTTCATTCTCTCACACGCGCACACACTTGGCACTCACTCCCTCACCACACTCTTGGTACCCTTTCCTCTCTCACTCTCGCGTTCACCCTCTCACTTATATCGAACTCCGTCACTCTCATTTCCCCCATATGACTCCTAGCTGGTTCTCATTCCCTTAAGGTTGTAAGTTCTCAACCTTTGTTAACACTTAAATTTCAACGACGCATAAAAAAATTAGGAATCAACTTAGCCTACAAAAGAATTTTCATTAAATAGCACATCATGTAGGTATTAATACTATTTGCATCAATTAAGTTTTATTTCATTTCTATTTCATGTTCCTTTATTTTACTTCATTTCAAATAAATAGAAAATTAATTTTAAAAAATTAAATTTTTTGGGAAAAGGGAATCCCGCGAGGGCTCGGGTCGCTGGATTCCCTTTTCACGCTTCTCTTCTGTCCGGGCCGGCCCATCCCCTCTATTTCTTTCCCCCGACCAGGCCCGGCCCCTCCTTCCGCCATCCTTCTTCCTCTGCAGCTCACGAAAACGAGGACAACAGAGCGGAGCAGGAGCAAGGGCAGAGCAGGAGCGGAGCAGAGGAGCAGGTCGGCGACTTATGGGAGCAGCCTGCAGCAGGCCCACCTGCCCCGAGTACGGGCGGATGGGTTGTCCGACCCCATAAAATAGCGGGGAGAGAGTGAGGCCTGGGGTGTGGAAAAATCGGGTGAGAGAGGGAGAGAGACCGAGGGAGAGAGAACAGAGAAGGAATGCGGCGACCACCGTGCCTGCATCGCGGCCAACATCCCACGGGCATCGCCCTTCTCCCCGCGCCAAGCCTCGGTGGGTTCCGGTTCGCCCCGATCTTCGAGGTCGTCCATAGTCCGACGTCGCGAGCCAGGCAGGGAGCACCCACCGACCGCCCCTGTTTTTGCCTTCGTATGCCTTCGGTGCTCTGTTTCGGACTCGCCGGACCGGGCTGTGTTGTCCGGTTCGTGCGAGTTTGCGGCCTTATTTGTGTGCGTGCTCTTGTGTGTCGATTACTTCGAATCCTGGCTCGAGCTTGGGTTCGGTCATCCCCGTTGCTCACCCCTCGGTTTACGTATATTAACCGTTCGATGAAATGCCCGAGTGAGATTTTTGCGGTCGGTCTTACTTCTCTGTCCATTTTGGGTGCTCGTTGCTTGTTAGCTGCGTTTTGATAGATTCCCACCACTCAGTATCAATATGTTCGGTATTTTTCTTTTTGGAAAACGGAGATTCGTCTTTTTCAACCGGGGCGGTTATCCCTCATAGTGCAACCAAAAAAAAAAAAAAAAAAAAAAGAAAGCACCGAACGTAAATGCCAACAAGTAACCCAATGCTGACGTAATAATTTTTAAATGATTTTTTTTTATTTTTTGAATCTTTTATTAATATTTTTTCCTTTTTTTTTCCTCCCTTTTTTACTCCTTAGATTGTCCTCTCGGTGGCTGGCGAGGGCCACAGGAGGCTCGAGGCTCGAGGCTCGCAAGCGAACCGAGGAGAAAGAATGGAGAAAAGAAAAACGAAGAAAAGAAAAAAAAAAGTTCGAAAAAGTTCAAAAAAGAATTATTAAAAATTAGTACGTTGGCATTTGATCGCTGGTCGGCGTTTGCATCGACCGAGAGGGAGGGAGGGGTCAGTCCTGTCCGCCTGGTCACACCGACATTTGCAACGAGGGGACACACGTTTCCGCTCCTTGGGATAGCACTATCCGTATCCCGAACCAACTCCTGCTCGTACCCAAACACCCCCCGTAAAACTCACAACTACAAAGCTAGTCCATCTCGATCGCTTCGCGTTCTCGTCGTTTCTCACTATGTCCGCTTCGCTTCTCTCTCTCCTCCGCCTCCTCCTCCTCTTCTCCGTCGTTTCACTCGCTCCGCCGCGCTCCGCCGCCTCCGGCTGCGGCGGCGGCGGCCGCCGGCCGGTCGTCTTCAACTTCGGCGACTCCAACTCCGACACCGGCGGGCTCGCCGCCGGCCTCGGCTTCCCGGTCAACCCCCCGAACGGCCGCTCCTTCTTCGGCCGGTCGACCGGCAGGCTGTGCGACGGGCGGCTGGTGATCGACTTCCTCTGTAAGCGCCCCCTGCATCTCTTAAAGCCTTTTCTCCCTTTCGCGGGGATCACTGGGTAGTCACCTTGCCTCTCGGTAGTTCGATTGTCTTTAGCTGGAATTCCAGCGGTTAGGAGCTCGTGAGGCCGTGCGGTACGCCGGAAATCTCGCTGCTCGAGCCCGTGTTCTGGATTAGAAGTAGCGAGTCCGGCGTTTGCCTCCGGGATCGTGAATCTGGTGATGTTGTCGTTCTCTTTTGGTGGAGCGAAAGGAGTAAGGATCACGCTTGTGAATGATTAACGTGGGAATCTGGTGATATCGTATAATATTGACCGGGGAAGATGTCGTTTTTCTTTATTCAATTGGGGATCTTGAGAGGGAGATTTTTGTCGGCATTGTACTATTTTACTAGTCAGACAGTGGCGACAGGGGTAAGCGGGGGGCCCACCATTGCAATTGCTGATGACGATGCCTCTTTTGGGCATGAGCAAAACTTTCTAATCGCTGCGTGTTAGACGCTATTATGGATAATTAGTTGATGAAATCATCATGAGCTGCATTCAAATCTAGTAAGTAACAAATCTAAAATTCTGGGTCTTTCTTATGAGCGAGAATTTGTAAAGACAGGTAGCCGGTGCGTGGTTGTTTGTGAATAAGATTCTATTTATAAAAGGTATTATTATGTGAATAATGGTACCAGGGATTCATCTGTCAATTTGTTCTGACCTCTATCTTTTGTCTTCTTCTTTTTTTTTCCATTGTTTTTATTTCCATTAAATAGCTATTTTTTTGAGATTTTAAGTGCTGGCACTGCTTTGAATTTCCTTTTGTTTTTGACGTATTGAAAAGCGATCACCTTCAAGATGGCTGATGAACCAGAGCACCCTGTGCGTAGGCAATCCATATCATCTCAGTTTTGACAAATGGTGCTCCTCAGGTTTCATTTTGATACACTTTTAAAAGGAAATGAATGTAGGGGCTTTAGTCATGGATTCTCCTAGCATGGAGATCACATATCCATCAGAAATGGTTTGGAGATAGTCTTGACAGAAAGGGGTCAGGGAATAGAGAAGAGAGCGTGTTTAGAGATTGACATCGTGAGAGTTTGCTTATCATGGTTCCTAGCTCGCCATTTTAACTTTTAGCTTTCCCAATATTGAAGTTGTTTGTTTTTAAGGGAAGCAGTAATAAATTTGGTCGGATGATAACTCGATAAGAAATGACTTTGTATATTTTTATAGGTTGCATAAGCTAATTAAAAGGATGAAAGTTATAAGGGACAAAGTCATGTGGAATTATTTTTATTCTTGTTGTGTATAACTTTCATGCCAATAAAGTTGGGGTTGAAAATTTTTTTGTTGGCCAATATGTCTAATCTTGCAGGCCAAAGTTTGAACACTAGTTTTCTCATTCCTTACCTTGACTCTCTGGCGGGGTCCAAGTTCACAAATGGAGCAAACTTTGCAGTTGTAGGCTCGTCGACACTCCCTAAATATGTTCCTTTTTCGCTGAACATTCAGGTCATGCAGTTCCTCCATTTCAAGGGACGCATCACTGAACTGGCATCTGCAGGTGTGAATTTATGAATTCACTCATTGATTCAATGGATCCCTCTATAGATTAGCTAACCTTTGCAGATGAAAGTGATACTTGTTTTCAGCATCAGTAACTCTGCTGCTCCCTCCCTCAATAAAAAAAGTTCAGAAAAGAAAATTAAAGAATATCTGTTCAAAATGAATGCTGACAGTGTATGATTAATTCATCTGTAGGTTCAGAAGTTCCTGTGAGTGTTGATGAATTTACCAAAGCACTTTACATGGTTGACATTGGGCAGAATGACCTCGCAGATTCATTTTCCAAAAATCTTACCTATTCAGAGGTGATAAATACGGTTCCGTCTATCATTGGGGAAATTAAGACTGCTATTAAGGTGAGTTCATGCTCTTAAGTGGTCAGATAATCTTAAGAACTTTTTGAATAATATTCTTAAGTTTCTTTTCTCAAATTTTTAGTTCTTGCTACCTGCACATTTCCTTTCAAAGCAAATGGCCACATGTCATCTATGGACTTCTAACGGACCAAAGATAAATCTATGGACTTCTAATTATTGAAAGCTTTGCTTTCCCATATTTTTGCTAAATGATGCCCAGAGGGCTTTTATCAGTATCTATATTTAACAATCTATGCAGACTCTATATGACCAAGGTGCAAGAAACTTTTGGGTACATAATACTGGACCATTGGGTTGTCTTCCTCAAAAGCTTTCATTAGTTGAGAAGAAGGATCTGGATGAAAATGGGTGTCTTTCAAGTTATAATTCTGCTGCCAGAATTTTCAATGAAGGACTACTCAAATTATGCCAAGAGATGAGATCTGAGCTGGCTGATGCTACTATCACACACGTTGACATCTATGCCATCAAATATGATCTTATTGCTAACGCCTCTAAATATGGTAAGCTTGTTAGTGTCGCCCATCTCTTTTCCATTGAATCATTTGAAAAGCTATTGAGAGTTTTCTGAAAATTTTAAAAGCAGTATATTAGCACAATGACAAGCTTACCATATTTAGAGTCTAGCAAGGCATTTTGAATGTGAGTCTAGCAATCATTTTCAGGAAGCAATGACCACTTATATCACCCTGCAGGTTTCTCGAGTCCGCTAATGACATGCTGTGGTAATGGAGGACCTCCATATAACTACAATATCAGGGTCACCTGTGGTACACCTGGCTGTGAGGCCTGCAGTAATGGATCTCAACACATCAGTTGGGATGGCATTCACTACACAGAAGCTGCTAACTCCATCATAGCCTCAAAAATATTGTCCACAGCTTATTCAACGCCACGGACTCCATTAAATTTTTTTTTTTCGAGGACGACATGCTCGGGTGAAGTGCATTTGAGTGCACACCACGCATCCATGTGCTTTATTGTAGCATTTTTTCACCTTATAGCTATGAGAAGGTGGTAAACTCACGACGCCTGTAACAACATTAAAAGGAGGAATTAAGATGATCACATGGCTGATCAGTGATAAGACAGATTTAGTTCCTTTGCTAAAGCTGCTAAACCGGGTGGCAAACCATCTGTCGAGTGGCGAACTGGAAGGAGTCGGAGCATGGGACAGCGTGTGGATAATTAAGATTCATGGCCAAACGAATGTCATTGAGAGTCTGCTATTGTCCTGCAGGGTTCTTATGTTGTGCTTGTCCATGGTTTTTGCTGTCTCAGAAATGGGTGTTGTGATTTTGTACTGTTTTGAATCGAATGTCTCTTATGGAATCAGCTTCGCGTTTGTTCAATGGAACACATGACATTAATTTTAGAGGAAGCTGCGTACCTCGACATCAAGAGCAACAGGCTTCACAGGCCTGACTGAACATCGAGGAGAGCCATTACATTCACATGTACGGGTCGAAGATGCATTTCAGTTCCTCACTTATCCGATTAGCGACTTGCGATTTAGCTCCCTAAACAATACGAGGTCTCACGTTCATTTCTGTTGGCATAATCCTTTGGAGACTTGCGTCGTGAGGGGATGAGATATATCACAGTGTTGTAACTTTAGTAGGACATTCATTTGATTGCTACAATCCTTTTTTGGTTTGATAAATTGAGGACCATGCGATGAATATAAAACTAAAACGTTCACTTAAATGTTATGAATTCTAAAAGATCATTTATTTGAATGCCAAACTTCCAATCAATCATTTTCCACGAGTGTTCACTTAAGTGATATTGAAAATGTTCATCACAAGTGTCCCATGACACATCAAATTTTCCAACATTGCGGTGAACTTTTTTTAAAAATTTATGGCACTCAATGAATGTGTTTATTTTTGTTTCAAGAAAAAAAAATATTTTCATAAAAATGATCATTTATATCATTTGAAATTATTAATCACTAAAAAAATGTTTTCATAATTACCTATAATTTATATCTAGATATTTTAGTTGATGGCATAAGTATTTTTCATTCATTAGCAATCATTTTCCACGAATCAAATGGAGCTTTATGACTTTTCTTTTTCTCCATCATAAGGAAGTATAATATTTCCACTAGCGGAGAGTAGAGGTTTTTCTATAGGAAGTAGACGACACCAAAAGCACAAGTTTTTCCAATTCTAAATTCTTTTAAAGAGTAAAGAAAGGGAAATTACCAAAATCCTAAATCGAACCAATTCAACCCGAGAATTGGATCAACTAGTTCGGGGATGGCACCGGTCTATCCCGGAACTAATCACCCCTACGAGAGCGTTCCAAATTCAAGAAAGTTCATCTAGCAAAAAGCCATTTCGTGCCTAATCAACCCTCAAAAGTCCTCTCCATCAAAAGATCGGCCCATGTTCTGTTCTTTCCTTCGGAGCCTGGACGGGGCTTGATGATCTCATGAAGCACTCGTACGGAACAGACCTCTGCAATTGCCCGAATTCAAAGATTATTTCGGACCAAAACCTGAAATTTAAGGCGATCGATGCTTAGGTAAGTGGAAAAAAAACCACGCATCAGCCGAAAGAGAGAAAAAAAAAAGAAAAAGTTCCGACCTTTTAACGGTCTCGGAACTTCGTCTTGTGGATTTCATATGCGGACGAAGCTCGTAGCGGTCCCGCGTCGTGCTTTCTGCACCCACGCAGCGATCTCCGGCACTTCCCACATCGCCCGCCTCGCCCGCCTAGGACAGATTGACAATGCGCGGAGGGTGTTCGACCAAATGCTTCACAAGCCCATCGCGTCCTGGAACGCGGTCGTTTCCGGGTACTTCCAGAACAGCAGGCCCCACGAAGCGCGGGAGATGTTTGACAGAATGCCTGAGAGGAATACGGTTTCGTGGAATGGGTTGGTTTCTGGTTACGTTAGGAATGGGATGATCGAGGAAGCCCGAAAAGCATTTGATGTAATGCCCGAGCGCAATGTCGTCTCGTGGACGGCGATGGTGAGGGGGTATGTGCGGGAGGGGATGGTATCCGCGGCGGAAGTGCTCTTTTGGCAAATGCCTGAGAAGAATGTTGTGTCGTGGACTGTGATGTTGGGGGGCTTGATTCAAGATGGTAGGATTGATGAGGCCCGTCGGCTCTTTGATATGATGCCGGTCAAGGATGTTGTTGCTAGGACTAATATGATGGGAGGGTACTGTCAGGAAGGGCGACTCGATGAAGCGAGGGAAATTTTTGATGAGATGCCGCATAGAAATGTAGTCTGCTGGACGGCCATGATCACAGGGTATGCACAGAATGATCGGGTGGACATTGCTAGGAAGCTTTTCGAAGTGATGCCAGAAAAGAACGAGGTGTCCTGGACAGCTATGCTGATGGGCTATACCCAGTGTGGGCGGATAGAGGAGGCCTCAGAAATTTTCGATGTGATGCCAGTGAAGTCAGTTGTTGCCTGTAATGCAATGATCCTTGGATTTGGCCAGAGGGGGGAGGTAGTCAAATCAAGGCAGGTATTTGATATGATGAGAGAGAAGGATGATGGAACATGGAGTGCAATGATTAAGGTTTATGAGAGGAAAGGTTTTGAGCTGGAAGCGTTGGACCTGTTTGCTATGATGCAGAGAGAGGGATTCAGACCCAGCTTTCCTTCCTTAATTAGTATCCTATCTGTTTGTGCCAGCTTGGCATGTCTTGATCAAGGCAGAGAGGTTCATGCCCAGTTGATCAGGTCCCACTTTGACTTTGATGTGTATGTTACCTCAGTTCTCATCACAATGTATATTAAGTGCGGAAACCTTGTAAAAGCAAAAGTGGTGTTTGATCGGTTTGGTGTTAAGGATGTGGTCATGTGGAATTCTATCATTACAGGTTATGCACAACATGGTTTAGGAGAAGAGGCTTTGAGAGTATTTCAAGAGATGTGCTCTTCAATGACTCTACCAGATGAAGTTACCTTTGTCGGAGTACTCTCAGCATGTAGCTACACTGGGAAGGTAAATGAAGGGCGAGAGATTTTTGATTCAATGAAGAGCAAATATCTAGTGGAGCCCCAGACTGAACATTATGCCTGCATGGTTGATTTGCTTGGCCGGGCTGGCAGGTTAAATGAGGCCATGGATCTAATAAAGGGGATGCCAGTGGAAGCTGATGCTGTAGTTTGGGGTGCTTTGCTAGGGGCATGCAGGACATATATGAACTTGGATTTGGCAGAAGTTGCAGCAAAGAAACTTTTAGAATTGGAGCCTGAGAATGCTGGACCTTACATCTTGTTATCAAATCTTTATGCATCAAAAGGTAAGTGGACTGATGTTGCGGATTTAAGGAGAAAAATGAGGTCAAGGAGTGTAAGCAAGTCCCCTGGCTGTAGCTGGATTGAAGTAGAAAAGAAAGTACATATGTTTACTGGAGGCGACAGTAGGAGCCATCCCGAACATGTTGGTATCTTGAGAATGCTGGAGAAATTGGGTGTGTTGTTGAGACAAGCGGGGTATTCTCCAGATGGTAGCTTTGTGCTTCATGACATTGATGAGGAAGAAAAATTGCATAGCTTAAGGTATCACAGTGAAAAACTTGCTGTAGCTTTTGGGCTTTTAAAGATACCAGAAGGCATGCCTATCCGAGTAATGAAGAATCTTCGGGTTTGTGGTGACTGTCATTCTGCAATCAAATTAATTGCAAAAGTCACCGGAAGAGAGATAATCTTGCGGGATGCTAACAGATTCCACCATTTCAAGGATGGCTCCTGTTCCTGCAGGGACTATTGGTGATGACTCTAAATGTTGATGCTGCTAGGAGAGAATCATACCCAATCTAAAGTTTTCTAGGTATCCTGGCTCATTCAACTGAAGATGAGATGAGGCAATCCTTCTTTGCTCCAAAATTTGAGCATGTGAGGTGCCAAATTCTGGGTATGTGTGTCTATACCCTATTGGCAGAATCATATGACTTGGATGGGTAAGAAATTGAACTTTTTTTATGGACTCTCTAAAAAAGAAGTTGGAATATAAATTGGACCTGTACCAACTTCCCTTTTCACACGATTTCTGAGGCAGTTTTTGTGGTAGGGGAATCTTGCCTAGTGTGTGCAAATCCTTTTATTTCACATCTTACCTAGAAATGCACGAATCATTGCATAATTATGCTTAATGATACATATATAGTGGAAATTATACCATCTATATATCCTCTGTTCACTGTGAACTGCTTCCTTGCAGTGACATGAAAATTTGAAGATGAATTGGCTAGATGCATGAATTGATTGGAGACCTATACTGGCCTCAACCAACAGAAGGAAAAAAGGTGAACAACTGTGGAGTCAAGGTCTCTTATTTGGTGTTTAAGCTTTAAGCAAATGAACTTTATCGCCAGCAAAGGTTATTCAAATTGGGAAAGCTAGAGTTTGCACTGTCTACTCTGGTGCAACTTTGGCATTGGTGGTTTTGTTCCAGAAACCTAACATCAACACCTCCCACATCTTTCTAGTCTTTAAGTCTTACTACTCTTATCTTATTACACTTGCTGATGCACCAGCCACCGGGATGTCATGGAAGTATCAGTTGCAACAATCTTTGAAATATCAGAAAGTAGCCGCTCAAAAGTTGGTTGGTTTGCCTTATGGAGTCTTGGAGATCAAGCGGTGTTCATGCCATATCATTTGGCATTGTGCGTTTGTTCTAACATATGCGACTGATCAACTTCATTCCTTTTTCCTTTTTCGCCAAAATTAACTTTCCTTCTTTTCTAGGTGATGCTACCAATTCGACCTTGATGTTCTTGGAAGACGCCGTCGTATCTTCTGCCACTGCAGTGAGTGGACTCTGACCTTCCAGATCTTTGTTTCAGTCTCACTTTGGAGTGATCAAATTGCTGAAGAATTTACCAATATATCCGTTTCTTAATGTCGAGAGTTGTTGAGTTTTTTCTATTAGTTGGCTAGAACTTCTACCGCATTTGCTATATCACTATTTGTTTATAACAATGGTACTTTAAAAGCAATGCAAAACGTTGGATGCTCAAGATAATTTCGGTAGGTGCAACTTCATCATCGACCTTAATTTAGGAATTTTTTTTTTTTTAATGCGATGTCGATGGTTAAACCTAGAACTACTGGCTAAAGAAGTGTTTATATCTTCTATTTTTTCTCAGGGTATCTGAGAAACAGACATTGTGGTGAAAACTTATCTCATTGTTTATAATGCCTTCTGTTGCATGGTATTTGTCTTTTACGTCGGTTAGTTTATCGCATAGTCCTGAACACATGGGATGACGTTGCATGGACTCATTTCATGGACTGGGCTAATAATAATGACAATACCTATCCCCACAGGACTCCAGAAACCGAGTTACGGGCATTGCCTATTTCGTGCAGTACGATTGGTTCTATTCACACTTCGGCGATAAAACGAGTCCCTCTCATGATTTCGCCCTCCCTCTACAGAAGCCAAATGCACCTCCAACCACATTCAGGATTAAAAAATATCTAAGTGGAACCCCTCTTTCTGGGTGTCGTGTCCAAACCGTGTCCCCTGGCAATGTGTTGACGTGAAACAACTAATATGGGTCTGTTCTGCGTTATCACTGCAGCATCAATGGTGGTTGGCCCTTCTGATGTCATGAACGCGTGCGTCATTTCTGACAGTCCTACTTCTGCATCGGGTCTCAGTTGGTGTTTTTTCTCCTTCCCTGTCCCCTTTTGGGCGGTAATGCTGTCCTCCCCCTTTTGACATAATATCTCTCTCCATTA
The DNA here is from genome assembly GCF_016545825.1 of Eucalyptus grandis. NCBI lineage: Eukaryota > Viridiplantae > Streptophyta > Magnoliopsida > Myrtales > Myrtaceae > Eucalyptus > Eucalyptus grandis. The sequence continues at coordinate 14,284,316 of NC_052617.1, read as the reverse complement.
CTACCATTATCATTAAGAAGATATTTTGAGGCGTGACACTGTGCGTGATTTGGATAAAGCAGTGGCGTACACTCATCCAGGGCTTCTTGAATCATCGGCATTAGGTAAGGGATTAGGAGGGGAAAGAAATGGGGTTGTAAAGGCACAATCGTGTTTGGAAGGCGGGGAACAGACCGAGTGAGATGATTGGAAAGGGAAAATGATAGATAACGAGGCATTGGAACTTTAAATCTCCATAGAGGGATTTTTTTTTATCACTTTAGTAACTTCTTCCTCACTTATATACCGTTTCTTTACACTGCATCTATTTACAATATCTTGGAAGGTACTTATGTCGGATTGAATTCTTACCCTTTCTTTTCTCTGACCATTGTCCGAACATCCATATAAATTAATGCTTTCAAATCGTGTCTTTTCTCGTCTCTTATAATATCTAAATTTATACTTTATTTTTCCTAATCAATTCCATCTAAATTGAGTATGACGCAATGTGGGGGCAATGGAGTCTAATCAATCTGTTCCGAATGTCTTTTACTTTGATTATTATGATTATTATGATTATTATTATTATTATTATTATTTGAATCTTGCAGTTTTGATGGTGTAATTTTGGTTAAATATAATACACCTGAAAGCTTTCGAAAGATAATCAACTAACATGAAAGTTTTCTTTTCTATTTTCGTAAGTAAAAGTAACAATCTGCCTAAGAAAAAAAAAACTCCAAGTTTGTGCAACAGCAATAAAGTCCTTTTTGTGACCTTTATATTTCAGGGCTCTAGGAACAAGCTAGAAATGTAGCATGCCTGTATCTTTGCTCAAATGATGAAATTTATAGGTCTCATGTGGGGTCTACCAAAGATTGGATCAATTTGCATATATAAGGTCTATGTACTTTTACTTTCAGAAAAGATTGATAGGCATTGGCACTTTAAATCTCCATAGAAGGATTATTTATCACTTTAGCAACTTCTTCCTCACTTATATATCATTTCTTTACACTGCATCTATTTACATTATCTTGGAAGGTACTTATGTCGGATTGAATTCTTACCCTTTCTTTTCCCTGAGTGTTCGAACATCTGAATAAATTAATGCTTTCAAATCATGTCTTTTCTCGTCTTTATAATTATCTAAATTTCTACTTTTTTTCCTAATCAATCCATCTAAATTGAGTATGACGCAATATGGGCGCAGTGGAGTCTAATCAGTGGAGTCTTTTACTTTGATTATTATGATTATTATGATTATTATTATTATTATTATTATTATTTTATTATTATTATTATTATTATTATTATTATTATTATTATTATTATTATTATTATTATGATTATTATCATCATCATTATTATTATTTGAATCTTGCAGCTTTGATGGTGTAATTTTGGTTAAATATAATACACCTGAAAGCTTTCAAAAGATAATCTACTAACATGAAAGTTTTCTTTTCTATTTTCGTAAGTAAAAGTAACAATCTGCCTAAGAAAATAAAACTCCAAGTTTGTGCAACAGCAGTAAAGTCCTTTTTGTGATCTTTATATTTCAGGGCTCTAAAACAAGCTAGAAATGTAGCATGCCTGTATCTTTGCTCAAATGATGAAATTTATAGGTCTCATGTGGGGTCTACCAAAGATTCCATCGATTTGCATATATAAGGTCTATGTACTTTTATTTTCACAAAAGATTGATATCGTGAGAACTTAAGAAAGAAGATATTGTTTGGATGTAATACAAATAAATTATGTATCATATGAAAGTTACTGCCAACACTACCTGACTTAACGCAAAAGTTTTTTTGTATATATATATTTTTAATCAAAACTGAACGCAAAAGGTGGATAAGTAATAAAGTGATAAAGATATGGTCCTCAAGAAGGGGGATACAAATTTTCCAGATTCTCCTAATCTTGACGAAAACTTTTCTTTTAGTCAAATTGTTACGTGGAAACTAGTCAGACGATATCTGGTTGTGAGTATGCCATCTTCCGTGTTTAAGAGGAAAAATTGATGGAGCCCCAGCTGAGTTGGATTTGAGTCATGGATTGGTATGGATCGTTAAAATTATTTTATATAAAAATAGATCAATATGAGTTACATTGGGGAATTTAATTGAATGCACTTGTACAATTCATCCAAATCCGACCCCACATGCTTGATAAGTCAAATACAGCCAAAGAAACTAAGAAATGCCTCAATGGACCCAAAAATTTCTCTAATATACAGAGGCCAAATCAAAATATACCTCTTCCTATCCTCTTGCCTTAGGCCTTGTTTCAGTTTCGCCATTCTCAGTAGAGGATTGATATCACTTTCACCATCTTCAATTGTTGTTACTATTATTGACGCGGGTTACATAAAAAAGAAGTGAATCGAACACAGAAACAAGAACCAGAGCATATGAAAATCGAGTCGATATTGACTATATTCGTTCACATTACATTAAATCGATCAATGAATGAGCCTTACAATACCGGGATTTTATAAGCAAAGATTTGAACTTGTTCAAAATACCAAGCTGTGATCTCAAAGCAAGTCTCACTGAATTTGACTAGAGGGAAAGCTTGAGATCTAAGTCATTGTCTTTTTTTTGCTTCTCTCGTTCTGCTTTCCCATCTTCTTCTTCCTCTCCTTCTTTTTGGGAGTTGGAAGGCCCTGCTTGAACCCCAGGAACGCTCCCGCTCAGAAGAAACTTGCCGTCCCCCTCGAAATCTTCCGGCCGGAACCTCGGAGTCCAGGCTGCCGCCTCCTTCCTCGCCCGCTCTTCCTCGTCCATCCTCGCCCTCTCCCGGGACTCTCTCGTGGCGCTCTGGAGCACGTCCCTCGTGCTCCGTATCAGGGCGAAGAACCTCTCGATCTGCTCCTCCTCTACCTCCTCATCCGCGCCGTCACCGCCCCCGTCCCGACCTCCCTCTTCCCTCCTCCCGACCTTCCTCCTCTTTCTCTCCCCATCATCCATCGATCCTCCTTTCTCCCACTGCAATGCAGCTGTGAAATGCGTAGGGCGAGAGCTTGACTCCTTAATATAGTGGCTACGAGGCCATGCGGGTTGGGTCCAGATCTGCGAAAGGACGAAGATGACCACGGTAAAGTTTGCTGCCGGCTAATAAAAACCGAGGGCTTCATGGTAAATGCGCACTGCGCATGGCAAAGGCAAGAAAAGAACGAACACTCGGTTGGTGCCCGTATAACGTACGCAGCCCTGCAATAACGTGACGTCACCACCTGACACATACACAGTCGTACCGTTGACTTAGCTGGCCGCTTTGGCCTGCCCCACTTACGCTTTCCTCCGTCCGCTTCGGGTAAAACCTGCTTCTCATTTCCTCGCACCTACGCCAACGTGGGCGGGCGCCTTCTCATTTTTTTACCAAAAGCAGCATCCAATGCAGGTTTCACGTTTGTTCTCGTTCTCTTGTTTTCTTTCTTGGTCGACTGGTGTGGTCTGACAGGGTTGTTGAATTTAGAAATACGGTCGACCATGAACTAAATGAGGGCAGAAAAGAGTTTTTAAATGGTCGAAATTCCACAGGACTCATCCACCATTCCAATTTCCAATTCATTTGCCGTGTTCTACACGCCACCGTTCAAACATTTACAATTACTGCTCATATGCATCAACAAGAGAACATCGTTTTCTCTTCGTTCTATCCTCTTCTGTTGTTGGGCAGTTCTGGGACGGATAAAGCCCGCTAGTCGTCGGCCCACCAGACCCCGTGTTTGGCCCAAAGATAGTAAGCTCCGGTAGGACCTCGGCCGCCCAATTCGTACACCTCCAGCTCGATATTATTGTTGTCGATCTCTTGTAGAACGGGATTTAGTATGTTCCATGCGGCCGCGAGCTCGTCGCTCCTCATGAACAGATGGTTGTCTCCGTCTATGACGTCAAGGAGGAGATGCTCATATGAATCGGGCACCTCCGCATTATACCTAACACAAAATCCATGCCAAAACCATCATGTCTTGAAGTGAATTAGAATGGCATCGATGTGGAGGGATCTTTTATCCGGGACTTACTTGTCCTTGTATAATAAGTTGAGTTCAGATGCATCTAAGTGCAATCCCAGCCCAGGCATCTTATTGTTCACTTTGAGTAGAATGGCTTCGTCAGGTAAGTCGCGTAGAATCAGCTCATTAGTAGCAAGGTCTACATTATGCCCCAGACATTCCCGATAGATGTTTCCAGCAACATTATGGAACTGTATGCGTATCTCCACCCTGCATAACATGGATCATTGAAGCAAATACATCACTGAGGTGTAGAATGATGGACTTCATCACAGAAATACAAAAGAAGCATAGTTCGCAAACCTTAAAGCAATGAAGGGTCTTGTCTAACTTTACAGCGCAGAAAGAGATGTCAATCATTACAAAGCAATTATGAATTAGTCTGACCTGTGCTTGATCATTCCCATGCCAGTCCTGACCATGAAGGGCACACCATCCCATCTTGAATTATCAATAAAAAGTGCGGCAGCAAAGAACGTTGGTGTCAAATCATTCAGATATAGATCAACATTGTTCCCAGAAGTAGCTTTATATTGACCAAGAATCACATCATTAGGCTCCAAGCTCCTTATTGATCGCAGAACCTTAACCTGGACAAAGAAAATCCTAAATCAGCATGTACAGATACCTCCTATAGGGTGGATAGCATGTGAATCTGTCAATGTACCTTTTCATTTCGTATATCCTCACCATCAAGACTTACTGGGGGTTCCATGGCAAACAATGCTATTGTCTGAAGGATATGACTGTGTACAATGTCGCGGACGATCCCATAACCCTCAAAGTACCTGCATAAGGGTGATAGTTATTAGGGAACTACTTATCCCAGTCTAATGTACGACGACCATTACATACTTTCCCGCTGCCTCAACTGAATCTTCAGATAAGATGACCTGCAAAGTCATTCAATGGCATATGACTACTCCTAGTGCATGTTAAATTTCAATGTCTGAAGCAAGGGCAGAAAAAACTATACATTACCTGTACATGACGTATGTATTTTCGGCTCCAAAGCGGCTCAAAAACTAGATTGGAGAACCTTAAAACCGTAAGATTCTCAATTAAGTTCCTTCCTAAGAGATGATCAATCCTAAAGCAACATAGACAGATTAAAGTTCATAATAGCAAAACCTTTTCCTTGCATTCTCACTCTAAGGAATACATGCACATATATATGCAATAAAGATGAATGTAACTAGTACCTGTATATTTGATTCTCCTCAAACTTAGAAAGAAGAAACTGTGACAGCTGATTAGAAGATGGTGCATCAAAACCAAATGGCTTTTCAATTATTACGCGATTCCAGCCTTTCTGGGTTTGGGTGTAGTGAGCAAGGGTTGAGGTGACATCTACAAGTGCTTCTTGTGGCACGGATAGATAAAATATCCTGTTTGCTTCAGACTTCCCCTGAGGTACATAAGCTGTTAAATAAATGTCAAAGAGACTGAATTTATATAACCAAAGTAGAATGTGGTCTATAAGATTGTGAAGATGTCCAAACTACTGCATTATCCAACTTTACCTCAAGCAGCTCCATCCTGGCATCAAGTTTTGACATCCCTTCTTTGTTGTCATATCCCCCATAGAGGTAAAATGTTTTTCTAAGGAAATTTTCCATCTTCTCTGTACAGTTTTGCCTAGAACAGTATGCATAATGCAATGCCGGTCAGTGAATGATTCAGACCACGATAGCTTCCAAGGAAAAACTGAAATGTAACAACCATGGTAAGAGAAACCTAATCTTTTCTAAGCTATCAATGGATTTGCAGCCTCAATTAAGATAGAAAAACAAAGTTTCCTGTATCTCTTTTAAAAAAAGTCGAATTTCTTGTGTAGTATCAGAGGATTCTGAATTTCTGATGGTGGCTCAAGAAACTATCAGGCAGTTTGAAACCTGTGAACAATGAGCCTCCTAAATAATCTTAGCAAGCTCTAATCAAGCGATCAGCACACAGAAAATTTATGCCTACTAATTATATTTTTGTCAAGAATGTCATACTATAAACATACTTTCTTAACAGGAAGAAGAAGCAAAAATTTGATGTGCAATGTATTAGAGTTCCATACTGATGATCAATTCGGCAAGTCAAAGTCGACGATATCATTAATCTCAGGTCTTCATCTGTCAAATTCTTTCTTGAATAACCAACAATATAGGCGTTCTGTATGCACAAAAACAAAAGAACTTTAGTTACAAATTCATCCAACTCTGCTCACAAAAGATTCTTATGATCCCCTCCTATTCGATGAGGTGGCCTAGTTAAAGCAGGCAACAATCTATCTCGACAGATAGAGGGATCTCACTTTCATTTCATCACCAAGAATATCTTTGTGATTCATCTTTTGTGTGTCAGCCAATATGTAATAAATAGCTGAAGAATAAATGAAAAACAAAATCAGAGATATGAAACAAGTAGAATAACTAGTGAATGAACAAAGATCCAGTTGTTACCCTTACCAAAAAAAAAAGTTCCAGTTGTTACTGATGCAAACAAAATGAACAGACAAAGAGGACAAAAGCAAAGCTCTTCACACTAAGAAGAGTTGACAGGATACATATCAGACTATCTCCAACAAAAGCCATATGGATTTTCCCCATGATAGATACTGACTTAAGTGCACCAATCTCTTAAACAGCGGTTTACCTCAGGAAGGAAGCCACTATAGTATAAAGCAAACAGAGCTGGGAAAATCTTTTCTTTGCCAACTCGCCTGTAGCTCCTATAACTGCAATGCAGAGCGATGATTTTCCATCACCATTTACAGAGAAAGTGCAGGAAGGCACTTGTCGCGGGGATGAAATGGATTTTGCCAAACCGGCCATGCTCTCATCAGGAGGAGGCTGAACATATTGTAAATAAGTTCCCTTGGGCTGTAAGCTGTACTGAGCTGCTCCTCCAGTGAAATCTGTGAGTTGCATACACAACATCTTAAAAGGTAACACAAGAAGTTCAACTACGATGCAGAAGTTCAAATCACAAAAAGAGAAAAATGCTGACCATAGTTCTAGTCATAATTCATCCAATCAATCAATATGATGGAAAAATAGGAATTTGCAGCATTAGGGCTTACCATCATGCAATTTTAATGTTGATGCTTCTTTGGGCGTCAAGGCTGATTGAGAAGGATCTGCACCTCGATATTTTTCTTTATTTTTTATACCTCCGAATTTGTTAACTGTACCAATTTTTGCAGGTCCTGGCTGAAGGTTTAACCTCTGGAGTATCCACAGTTTCAGACCACAAAATCTTTTGCAGAGACTTGTGGCATCTCCATATATAATATGATGCTGATGAAAATTGCATGCAGGAAAATTTTTTGGAACCTAAAAGCACCGTGAATAGATACTCAGTTCACATGTTAGAGAAAATTCCTCAGCTATATTTTTCCAATATCTTGACAAATCAACTTGTAGTGAAAACCGTACAAACTTGCTAGCCGAGTGTAAATTCATTTCTTTAGAAGCATCTTCCTAGTTAGTGACACGATATGTTCTTTGTCCTAAGCAAATTCATTAGGTTTATCAGCTTTGTACAGCCTGGAGTTCCATCAAACATAAAAAATTAGTTGTCTACTTGATACAGATACGATGACACCTACACAGTAAAGCCATTAAATGTCAACATTAACTCAATTGATCCTGTCCGGTTTAATCCATTGTTAGTACCCAGTAACACACAGTTCCATCTCTTTTCGAAAACTGGAGAATTTTTATGGCAGACCAACGCATATGAAATAATACATTCACTAGCACTACTTAAGACTGAAATCCCATCTCAAATTGCTCAAAATCTCTACATGTAGTGGCAAGCTCATGCCCATCATTCGATTTGCTTATGTGGGTTCTTCTCTGAACCCGCTCAAAGTTCCAAAAAGCCGAACTACAAACCCACCCTCTTCTATCAAGATTCACTCCCTTGCAGTCACTTGTTATCGATACCAAAGCAAACCCATTTGAGCATCACAGACAAGAAGCGACCCAACTTGTAAAATTTCCCATCTTTATCGCGGAGCTACGGTTTGCATAAAGTAGACATCGGGAAAAACGTGTACCCGAGACAGAGAACTCAGGGTCGGGCGTGAAACGATCGGTCCCGGGATCGAAGATTCCGAGCGGAGCGAAAACGACATCGACATCGACATCAGATGGTGGTCCGACTAAAGCTCGAGCCTTCCCGTCATGAATGCTTTTCGGACAAAGGAAACTCGATGAATTATTTTCAAGAAACGAAGGCCTCGTCACCCCGTTTTTGGCTGTCGGGTAGCGTAGCACGCAGATTGGCTCAAAGCATCTCGAAGTGGAGGCAGGAACCCGTGGGTCGGGCCTGACTGCGTGTGTTCCTGCGGGTCGTGGCGCAATGGATACTGGCTTTTGGATGGAGGTGTTGAATTCCTCGTTTGTTTATTAACATAAACCTAACCTAGGATTCGACGACCAAAAACAAAAAAAAAAAACATAAACCTAGGATAAAATTTCGAATAAGGGTATCAAGTGCCATTATTTTCTAAATTAAGATCTCTAAGATATTGTTTTCAAATAAGAGCTTAATATAGCTAATTTGTCTCAAATGAAGACTTTTGGCCCATCAATGATTATTTCAGTCATTGAGAATGTGTATTTTAAAAATCAAAAGTACATTTTATTAGTTTCTTTATTCTTTATTTTTCTTTTTATTTTTCCTCTTTCCTCCTCGGCCATCACCGTGCCTCATTGATGGTTGGTGGTTATTGGACAAGGGTTACCATCGCCCCTACCTAAGCTAGCTCACTTGGGCTGGGTGGGTGAAGGCAATCCTCACCCGATCCAAGAGAACTTACACCATGGTTGATAGAGGGAAGAAGGAAAAATTTTAAAATTAAAAAAAAAGGAAAAAAAATTAAAATGTAAAAAACAAAATGCTTTTCAACTTTAAAGAATTTTTTGAGACTAATATAAGCCATTTTAGACCATTATTAAAAATAAGTTCCACTTTGAATTTTTCTTTAAAAAAATAAAGAGACTTCGAGTCTTTATTTGAAAAAAAAAATTTACTTTAAACTCTAAGAAAATGAAAGTATTTCAAGCTCTTATTTAGATTTTTCCCTAAATCTATTAAGCCCAAGTTTTCTTGAATCAAACTCGACTTCTATAGGTGAGTTTTATCCCACTTTACCCCCAACTTAGTTCACATATAAATACAACAAAATCACCTCACATTTATCCCAAAATCATAGCAGGATGGCAAACATTGATCGTAGAAATTTCGCCAATCTTAAAAAAATTGGCTTGTATTTTCCTTTCAGTGTTCTTAGCAATCTAGCTCACTGCAGGAGATAAGGATGCCACCTCGTTTCAACTTCAGCAAATACATCTAAAAGCCGGGTCTGTCAGGGTGCAAGAAATTCCAACGTTAGGCACCCTTTTTTGGCAATTGTGTGCTGAGTTCTCTTAAGCTATGTCGTTAGCGTTCATACCTTTTTCAATGGACTTTCTACTAAACAATCACATCATATTTGAAGATTCTTATGAAAACAAAAACCTCTAAAAAAAAAAAAAGGCAACAGTGCACTAGTCTAAAAGAAGGGGCTCAATGGATTCTCTGAAAATTCACCTAACAAAAGTCGGTTCATCAATAATCACGTTAGGTGGATTCATGCATCTTATCAAAAGGCTGTTCGATCCAGAAAAAGGAAAAAAAAAGGGAGAGGAAAAGTTGAAGACGGTTCTAATTCCTGTTTGCTAAATTTCTTTATCGAAATGATGGCACGCCAACCGTGCATCACACAAATGTCTCCTCATCTCCATAATTGCCACATTAAAAATCACAACTTCCTAATCTAACAAGGGTGATCAGGTAGGGTTTAGACTTGGACCATATACTCCACCATATTATAATCGGTTCTCTTTTTTTGGATTCTGTACCTGATCCTGTTTGTATTGGACTTTGTACCCGACCCTGTTTGTATTGGATCGTATACCCAACCCACTCTATTTTTTCGATTTGGTTCCAAGGTCAACATTGTTTCCACTAAAACTTATTTTGTAATCTCCATATATCCTATTAAATTTCAAATTTTATATTAATACACGAGAAAATAATGTAATCTTCCTAATTTGTATTGAAACATTAAAAACTTGTAATAAATAAATACATAAACTTTTTGACTAAACGAAAAATTAATGATCCACAGGGTTAATTATAATAAATAAAATTATAACGCAAAGAATTAGTAACAAACATGGGTATAATATTAGTTTTATTCCCATAATTACTACATGAAATTACTCATTTATGCAAATATAACTGTTTATACAAAAGAAAAATTATGTGAGTCAATCCACATGGTACATAAGAATTTGGCAATGACAAATAACGTCTGTCCGTCGGATGATGCGAGAGGGAGCTGGTGAGGGAAGGAAGCAAGTGAAGAAGAAGAATGATGAAGGAGGAGTGCCGTGCGTGTAATGCCATGTGATTGTGGGAGTAAGAATAGAAATCAAGGTTAAAAAAATAGGGTTTTGGATCTCAACTTACAAAACCAATTCCCAAACTGGTTTCAAAACCGGTCCAAGAACTGATTCTCAAATTGATTTAAACCGGTTTCAAATTTTGGGAATAGGTTCCCCGACCATTTCAATAGGAACCGGTTCCCGACTCTATTTTTCGGGTGGACCGGTCCGATTCCCAGGTATAGCTGGTCGTTACACACCCCTATAATTTAAGACAACATAAAGAAACCAAGCCTGCTAAAAGAATTGATTGTCAAAGCGATTAGGATAGAATCGGACTCTCTTTGGGCGCTCGAAAACGATTCATTTCACTCAAATACCCGCTCATAATTTGCTACGCAACTCTGAAAATTACAGTGCGACTTCTTTATGCTCACCATTTTCTTGATAGTCATCTAATAATTCTTCCAAACGGGAGCATTTAAAACACCACGTGAAAAGAGACATAATGGAAGAAGAATACAGCGATAAAACAACAATTTGACGGATAAACAGAGTTGTCTTTTCATAAAAAAGTGAGTGAACAGGGGAATCCATTTCATATCCAAAAAACGGGATAAATGCATTTAAAATCTTAATATTTATCACGAAAATGTAATTTAGTCAAAAATTTTAAAAAGTGCAATCTAACTCCAAAACTTGACAAATTAATCGAATCAAATAATTTAATCATAATATTTTTTAAAATTTTATAATTTAATTATACTTTCGTGATAAATTTTAGGATATGGCTATATTTTTAAAAATTTTGAAGATTTTATTATACATTTTGAAAATTTTGAATTTTAATTATATTTATATAATAATTTTAGAACTTCTAATCTGCTTATTCGAAAAAACCAGACACCCCCTCGTTCTTAATCCTTGACAGCGACCCGCCACTAGCACGTTCCTTGTATTAAGGTATTATCCATCATCCATCTCCCTCCCTCCTTTATTTCTTGCGCTGAATCGTCACTCTCTCTCCTCTCTCTATACGAGTTTTCTTAAGAGTTGAAAACCAACTTCGCTTTCTGATAAGATAGAGGCCCGCCTTTCCAATTCAGTCATCCTTCTCTCTCTCTCTCTCTCTCTCCTCCGCCTGAAGGTCGCAGGTTCTCCTCCGCTGCTCTTCTCCTCCTCCTCCTTTTGCTGCCTCTTTACTTTTTCCAATCCGTAGGATAGGATAGGCGTCTCGAGGTTCGAAATTTCTGAGGTGGGTCTCGCGGGTTTTGAGCTCGCCCGATCATCTGGGTCGTCGGAGAAGGGCCGACGCTCAATTGGGTTTCGATCCGTCGGGGCTCTGATTTGGCCGATGGGTCTTGGTTTGTCCATGCTGGGTGGGAGAGAGAAAGATTGCTTTTTTGATGGTCCGTCCTCTGTTTCGGACGTGGTCCGTCGGTTTAATCAATTGATGCTCCAAATGGGTCTTCTCTTTTTATGGTATTGTGGTGATGGTTGGGCTTGTTGGTCTCGTGCATTTTCTGGGTTTCCTGCTGATGACAGTTGCTGAATCTGTGTATCAGCAGCTTTTTTAGTTGACTTTATTGTGATGGTGCTAGATTGAACACCATCATTGACTTTGCCCGTTAATGGATAGATTATGCAGCGCGACTTAGAGTTGGCGTGTCATGTCTTGCAGCTATGCTGTAGTCTCATCTTGCGTGAGTTTGAGACCGGATTATTGCGAGATCTTTGCGTGGCTTGAATTTGCGACCAGCTACTTTTCAAGGAAGTGCTTGACTGGTGCTTCATTGTAGTCTAAACAAATCAGGCAAAAGTTTAGGATGGAGCATGTATTTAGCCTCATTTTCTATCTGAGATTGTATATGCTGAAGTGATAGCCTACTAATCGTATCTTTTATTTCAACCATCCAAAACAGGTGCTTGAAGGTGAGCTTCCATCTCGAATCGATAACGAATTGTTAATTTATAATTCGGTTGCAAGAAAATGGGTTCGGAAGGGCCTCCAGCCGTGACAATTCATATAACCGGTTTTAAGAAGTTCCATGGAGTTCCCGAGAACCCAACCGAGACAATTGTGAGCAATCTAAGAGAATATATGAATAAAAGGGGTTTGCCAAAAGGATTGACTCTTGGAAGTTGCAGCATTCTCGAGACAGCCGGACAGGGGCAGTGGCTTCTCTCTATAAGACTTTACAATCGGCCTTAGAGGAAAATGATTCCGAATTAACAAATTCGGGAGGAGTTATCTGGGTGAGTTGCTTCACCCATGAAGTACCTAGTCTGTTTTAATTTCTCTTTGGTCTTCCCCGATCATATATCAATGACACCATTTCACAACACATCCCGTCCCAAAGTTATCCTTTGTTGAGTCGTATTAGTGGATTCTTCAGAACGTAAATGACTCTGTGTTACCAACATACATTCTCTGTAATCAAACTTCAGGTACATTTTGGGGTCAATAGTGGTGCCACCAAATTTGCTATTGAGCATCAAGCTGTCAATGAAGCTACTTTTCGCTGTCCGGATGAGATGGGATGGAAGCCTCAGGTGTATACTTATCACACTTTCCTACTTTTGTACCTACATTTTTTTTATCAGCTCATCCTTCATAAGTTATATTGTTTGTCCCACACCCTTTAATTCTTTAAAATTTGCAGAAAGTCCCCATTATCAATGCAGATGGTGCGATTTCTCAAACACGCGAGGTAGAGCTAATTTTCTGCTTATTCTTTTTCTTTTTTTTGGGGGGATGGGGAGGTTCCTTCTTCCTTATGTTTATTTTGGACTGGAATTAGTGAGCTGCAATTTTGGTGCTTTTTGGTGTTGATGTGTGTGCTTAGTTCTTCTATTATGTATGTTAACAAGTGTCCATCTGTATAAAGAAGATGCATGTAATTTATGGCTCAGTAGTAGGATGTGTTTTTGTGAGTGAAACAAATGGAGCATATATTCGCATACTGTTCATTGCCAAATCTATGATATTCACCTGAAATACCTCATTGGGTCATTTTGGTTCTCTTTGAAAGAATTAACAATCCAAGTCCTAACAACCTGCATTTGTTGTCAAATCTCTGCATAGTTGTAATGTTCTTCTGACAATCAACTAATCTTGTCAATTTTGTACTTAAGGAGTCCATAATGGATTTTTGTAGTCCTCTGTGTTTTCCTAATTATGAATCATCCATATTAGTTTCATCTTGAAGAAACCTTTAGAAAGTTTGGCAGGGTGGTGTGTACTTCCTTGGGAGCTTGCCTAATTCTAACTGTTATGATTTTCCATGATATCTTTATAGCACTCACACACGATGGAGGAATAATACAAAAGAAACGAAAATTTTTAGGGGTCTCGCGATCCTATGTTTCTTGCTTTAGATTATTTCTTGTTCAAGAGTTATGCGAGCTTCTCACAGATGGGAACTCTTTATGCTGTCATTTACCGAGCATAGTGTGAGCTGTTCACTGAAGTGACTCAACTGAACTGTATCTTTTCAACATTTATTCAGACTAAGGTTTCGAAGAAGTCTCAGACTAATCATTTTGCTTAGCCATTAAGAAGATAATATTATATCTCTTCCTGTTTCTTCTGGGTCTGTTACTCTGCAGTCAGTAATTGAAGAAATCAAGTTCGGTATATGTTAACTTTTGGCAGGTTTAAAGTGTATGGACATTTGAAGTTAATGGACATAAAATCACTAAAATTGAGTTCCAATAGCAAGATATTACATTGACTGAAAATTCAAAAGGCAATTTGGTGAACATTTAGTTTGGTTAATCCTCTATGAGATATGAATAAACAAAAAAGTTCAGGAAAGAGTTTCTTCATATGGAAAAAAAATGCAAACAATGCTAGCAAATGGTGTAAATTGACTAATGGCTGTTGGTGTTCTTGGATACACCCTCATGTTTAATTGAAAGTTCCCTTTCATATGTTGATTCTCAATTGAATTACAACAGTAACAAGTGTTTTCCTGCTGAGTGGGTCCACTGCATAGATTTTCTTGCATAGTTGCTCTTGATTTAGGTGGATTGTCTTCAATGAGAATCAAACACTAAAGATCTTCCCCTAAGTTCCTTGGCCTTGTGTGTTTGAAATTTTCCTTTATGTCTAACCCATGTCCTTGTCATAAAGTTGCCTCTTCTTAGGAGCATCTGAAGGTCGTCTTTTCATGTATCCAACCAACTAAAACAAATGTCCTTAGCTAGTGCAATGCCCACTTTTTCTTGGTTATCCCCATTTCTTGTTCTATCTTCTTTTTCCTTGTGGTGCATATCGAGTGAAGCATTCTCGTTTACAATAAACTAGATGTTCGCACTTATTCATACTTAACTTGCCTGCGTTCAACAGAACTTGCCCTGAAGTTTGAATGGCAGTTCTCCGTTGAATGGAGAGCAATTCTTCTTGTCAGACGTACTGCTAATGATTGTGGATCATTTGGACCTTGCAATGTTTCTTTTCTAGTATTCTCTTTCATTTTTCTACTCACACTGCTACAGTATCTACTCTCTAAAGCTGAGAAATTTCGCTTCATTGATCCTGCTGTGTGAATACTTGGATCATTTAATATTATGTATTTGACATGGGATGCTTTTGTACTGTTCTACTTCATGCAGACCTCTCTACCCATTCAGGAGATAGCAAAGGCCTTGTCAAAGAAGGGCTTTGATGTCATGGTTTCTGATGATGCTGGTAGATTTGTGTGCAACTATGTCTATTATCATTCCCTTCGTTTTGCAGAGGAAAATGGGATCAAATCCCTCTTTGTCCATGTGCCTCTCTTCTTCACTATAGATGAGGAGACCCAAATGCAATTTGCTGCCTCCTTGCTGGAGGCCCTTGCTGCTTTTGGTTAGCGGTTGCTTTGGAACATCCACCCATTTTATTTTGGTTCGCTGTCAATGTGAAGGTGGATGGGTGTAAAGAAGGAATGTTTATGCATTGTAAGTTCATGCAGAATGGAAAAACCAAAAAAAAAGTTATTGTGGGACGCTGATCTTGTATATTTGCCTTGATGTTTGTCAGAAGGGTTTTGATCACTTCCAAATGTAAGTGATCTTTGTGTGGAGATGTCAATAAAGGCCTGATTTGCTTGCATCTGAACGAATTCGTTCAACTGAAGTCATCATTGCCTGATTTTTCTTTATTGTAGGTCAATACTATTGTCATAGCAGAATGTGTTGTCAAGACTTTAGATATACCGAATTGTTCTTGCATACAGGCTATCGTCAGTCTTGCTTAAACTATGAGGCATTGTTGCACTTGAGGCACAGAATTGACTGGAAAGAGCCAGGGCACATAATTACCACGTTCTGTATTTGCTTCCCCTTCTTGGATAGTTGAGGGATCTGTGATGGAACTCTGCTTGGTCTCATGTAACGGCTTGTTCCGGAGTAGTTTAACTGGGAAAGATTCTAGTTCATTCTTAATATCATCTGAAGGTAATTAAGTGCTGTTCTGCAGGCTATGTCACAGTATCATGTGCCAAGTTTCCAGCATAGGATGAAGGATTGAAGGCCATTTTGTGAGGTTTGTGTTTAACTTTGATGGAGAAGTGCATCGATCTTGTGATGGGAATGGTAGTGAGATGACCGTGGGTTCACTGCATTCCCAATGGAAGCAGTTTGTGGTAACCATCGGTTTGCTTCGATGCTGTCACCGTCTTTCTGGTCTAAAACAGTTCAGCATTTAACCAGACACCCTTTTTCCCGAACAATGGCGCTTCTATGCCTTCGAGATTACTATTGCGGGGAAAATGGTAATCATCGCATCTAGTTAGGTGGACTGAACCACAAGAAGTTGCCAAGTAAGTCCGAAACCACCCTAACCCTGACTCTGGGTTATTTTCGCAGCGTTAGGTCCCATCACAGACCTGCCAAAATTGGTTGGCTCGACTTGCCTTAACACAGAATAAACAATAAATTGTCGAACACGCAGAGAGGAACACGAAATCTCACTCGTAGCTTACATGAGAATTGCATAAATAATCTTACAAGTACAAAATGGAATATAGAAACCAAGGGTGCTTAAATAAAAACGGCAGACGCGAGTGGTTCTCCAGGCACTCAACGGTGTAGAAGCTTGAAGTACAATCAAGAAACACTCGGGTCGACATGAAAAGGAGCGTGATTGGGATCATCATCTAGTGCGGTGTCTGATGTGGTAAGAATATTCTGACAAAGCTGCGCACTTTTGGAGATCTGGGCACTAACTACGGCGAAGGCGACGTCCGGTCCCGTCCTTCCCTCCTTTGTCTCCTTGTTCTTGATTTCTTTTATTAAAGATTCTGTTAGTACCGAGATGAGATTCGATACCTTAAACAATGTCTGAGTATATTACCAAGTTGAAGTTATAATAAGTTAAGAGTTGTCTTCTGGATGGATGGCTGTGGCTGTGAGTGGGCTGTTGGTTTTGACATAAACTAAGCTCCCTCTCGTGCACCGACCGACCGACCCTTTTCTTGGCCTTAGGCCATCGTAATAGCAAGAATGCGCATGCTTGCCTATAGCCTTTGGCTTTGCTTTGCTTTTTGCGTGTATACATGAGAGAGAGAGAGAGAGAGAGAATCTGAGCCTCAAGTTCTGCTAGACGCCCACAAAAGCACAAGCCGTCCCTGTGCACTTTAAGCTCCTCCATGCCTCAAAATCGTGGGTGGACTAAGTGGTGTTTCTCTCTTTTGATCGTGTATGACACCTCTCTCACCTTTTAACGTACTCTCATTTCACCTTCATATGTAGTCCAGAACTTTCGTCTTTTTTTTTTTTTTTTTTTTTAAAGATTATTCCCACTCCTGTTATGGGCCATAGCTTCTTGTGGTTACATCTGTATGGTTTGCACAGCATCTCGAGTTACCAATGATGAAGTGAAAAACTGAAAATTCAGTTGACTCGCATAGAAACCGAGCAAATGATAGTTCCGTCAGACACTCCCCCGCCTTACCAAATAAAAAGTAACCGGTTACATTAATTAGCATGGGGACTGTCGTTACTGTTGAGACATAATATAGTACTTATAGCGTTGGGACCGTCATTACTACCGGCGACGCAGCACATTGACATGATGATGGCCAGGGGAGGGGGCGGGGGGATTTGGGCTCGTCAAGCTCAACCTTGCCCTTCTCCAGAAACCATTGGTTCCATTCCAATTTGACTCCGACGTGAAACTAGGAACCGGACCGGGAGGACCAGTTCCCAAATTCTAGGACTAGGAACCAGACTAATCGACCGGTCTAGTCTGGTCCAGTGGAACCAGTAATTTGTTATTTGAGGGCAAAAATAATTTGTTGTTTGGGTAATGATTCATATTTTCTTGTTCCCCGACTCGCTCTCTTTCATATTGACTGCTTTGAGGGCCTTGGGAACGTTTTGGGAAGTTCCGATCTCTTCATTAGTCCATACACATGGAAGAAATCAATCTGCCAAGTGCGACCCAAAACACGAGTGGCATCGTCGAGGTTTCTTGTTGCAGAGGCGACACAAATCTGAACTGCAACGATCGTGCAGTGAAGAAATGAAGACGGCGTGGTCGGTGCGGCTGACAATCTGGACGATGGACGACTCGAATGG
This sequence comes from Eucalyptus grandis, assembly GCF_016545825.1. Classification (NCBI taxonomy): domain Eukaryota; kingdom Viridiplantae; phylum Streptophyta; class Magnoliopsida; order Myrtales; family Myrtaceae; genus Eucalyptus; species Eucalyptus grandis. The sequence continues at coordinate 14,266,313 of NC_052617.1, read as the reverse complement.
GATTGGACTCGAGGTACAGCGGAAAGCAAAAAGGGAAAATAAAGCAGAAAGCAAAAAGGGAAGGAGGGGAAACAAAACCCAAAATGGGCAGAGGGATTTTCTCAGTTTTTTTTTTTTTTTTTTTTAATATCAATCGGTCTTGTCCAATTAGTCCTGGTCACTGCTTCCAAGAATGGGAACCGAGAATTGGGCCGTCCTCTTTGGGAATCGCCCACAACTGGCCGATTCAGTCTAGTCTGGGTAATTCCTGATTTGAGCAGTTCCGGTTACACACCCCTAACTGATATCGATATCGGTTTGTTAGGCATATCGAATGATTGGGAGTCACAGATCGAATTACCTCGCTAGGAGAGGTCTAGTCACATCATTTTTGGTGTAGCAATTAGAGACCAACTAAAGTGGACTTCACATGCCGAAGTTTGTCACCTCCCGAGTGTCAAGAACCCACAACCTCTCCTGCTACCTTTTTTCTCTTCAATTAATTAATCAGTTGTTTATTTGATATTTTCTTTCCCCAATTGGCCATTCACCAGTCCTCAACAGCTAGAATTAGGGTCATGGCATCATCTGGCATGGCTCTACGGCCAACTGCTATTTAGGAATGATTCGATTTACTTTTCTTTTCGATTCCGAAAAAGGGTGGATCTTCATGGTCCCCAAATCAATTTTTTTTCCCCAAATAAGAGTCCACATTGGTCCATTCTTCATTTTGTTTTTGTCAATGTATGCAATTATCTCTCGCACTTGGCCCCCCAATCAAATATGCCCCACCTTCCGCCCTCAACATATAAAGCCAATCCCGCATGCAAGTTATTGATCTCCTTGCACAAATTCTCTTCTAGTGGTCGATCCACGTCTCTATCCTCTTTTTCTGCAAGCTGAAGCACCTTTCTAGTTAAGTATGAATATGATCACCCGGACAAGTACTTAGGTTAAGATCGATTAGACATATGTAAGTTGAAAATGACGTATCACCGGTGTTCTCATCAATTCATGTATGTTGGACAAGTTATAGGTACCACACAAAATTATTCGACTACAAATTATGGAATTTCATGTAATTATGTCACTTTAGAGACTTGTTTTATAATATATCAATCCACGGTCGGTTTAATGTTGAAACATGACCGAATTGTGTGATGGTTTACGAATTAACATGGATAATCTATGAAATTCGGTCGAGTTAGTAAATTATGTCAAGTTCAAACCAAACTCTATATTTTTGTTAGGACCCAACTATTATAGCCATTTGGTATAGGCTGAATGTTGCCCACAAGATCATGGGAAATTTCTCTTTCAGCATGGGATAGTTGCATGCTAAGGTTGCAGTGTCATTTTCCTATAGGTATCTGACCCTAGACCTCGTTATAGGACGCATGCGAAACATATCCCTGAAAATTCCTCCCATATTGCACCGTTCAATCCATGCCTTGGCAATTGACCTAGGCAATAAGCATGCGAGTTATACTTCAGTCCAAAACTTCTGACGTGCTATATTGATTTACAAATTTGATCAAGAGCAAAATATCAATAAAAACTATTATCTTTCTTATTTGATATCCAATAGACTCTACATATTCTGGGGTACACTGATTTAGTCTAAACAATAATATATATATTAACCCCACATAGATCAACAATGATCAACATCAGTCTGTATTATCTTCTCTGGCATTCCCTCCACCAAGCACATAGCTGGTGGGATTGTGAGTGTCTCCATGATTCCATAAGCGTTCCAGCAAAATGGGTTCAAGACAAATTGCCCTTGCGCCGGAAGCAGCTCGATGTCCGAGAGTGTCAAGTTGGTGCATGGGATCGCGTCGCTGCACCCGAAATGCATTGGTGGGCTGCGGGCATCATAGGTGCCCTTGATGTTGGAGTACAAGATGTCGGAAACGTAGACCGCCGAGGTTTGATTGGCGCAATTCTTGGCGAGGCAGTAGTATTGGTCGATGATGATTGGGTTCCGGACCGTGTCCATGTGGATGTTGTTGAAGGTCACGTGAGAGACGGCGCCCGAACCGCCCTGCCATGTCTTGATTCGGACCCCGTTGTCCGAGTGTTTGATCACGGAATCTGTCACGGTGATGTTTGAGACACAGGCGTGGGAGTTGCGAACGCCGAGACTGCCGATGCTGCACGAGTGGAAGGAAAGTGATCATTGGAGGAAAGTAAGTTAAAAAGCAGTGGGACATACATACATTGAAGCCCACAAGTCATATGTTATATGGATTTATGTTCAACAATAGTGGCTAGGAGTTAGATGGAGGCAGAAAACTATGCTGTAAAGGAAAAAGGCGGTTCAAGATTTTAAATCACCACTAATCAGTACCTTTTGTCTGTCTATTACTCACACCTTTTAAGTGTTAATTCTTTCTTTTTTCATAAAGCTTGAAGCACTATTCAGATGCAAATTTTTGTTTTATCATCACTTGCTGTACCTTATTCCATGACTAGGACCGCAAGTTATGTTTCTTATATCGACGTCATAGGTACTGGCTCCAATGGATACGCAGTCGTCACCTACAAAGGCCAGTCAGATCAATGAAACTGCTTGTATTAAAATCAAAGCAGTGATACTGTGACGGCATAAGCCATTGTTCAGAAACTTATGGTCGAGCATGTTACCATTAGAGATCATTGAATTGTATATTCCCACGTTATTCGAATTTTCTATATGAATTCCATCCGTGTTTGGACTCTGAGATGGCGCCTTGATGGAGAGCGATTCAATGAGGACGTTGCGACAGCCATCGAATCGGAAATGGAATTGAGGGCTGTTCATGACTCTGAGTCCCCGAACTGTCAAGTTAGAGCTCATGAAGAACCTTATGGCCTGCATTACATAAAGGTCGATGATAACTTAATAATTTTTTCCTTGACAATTTGATGAATCTTATCCAGAAAAATTGCAGCGTTTCTGACTTACAACTGGGCTGTCACAAGGACCAGGCATGGTTGTTCCATTTATTCCCTGTTCCAATATGCATATAATAAGAGTGATAAGTACTATTAAATTAATTTATAAGCACTGAAAAAAATAGAGATCCTGCTAGCTTCTGAAGGCACTGCCGAGTGTTGTCTATATGTATGTGGTTTAGCTTACTTTGTGTGGCTTACAAGGAAGATTCCACCATTTCTCTCCTCTCCCATCTATCAACCCGCCTCCTTGCATTGACATTCCATTGATCCTGTAAAAGACCAGCCACTGCCTCTTGCTTACTCCCTGTGGCCATGAGTCAGGCCCGTCCGGTGGCATTATAGTTCCATCAATCTGTGAAGTGTGAATTCAAATTCATGGCCAATGTCGAAAAACTTGAGTACTCGCGGCCAAATGCGGCATCAATTTCTTGATAGAGGACGTCATCAACAATTACCTGGAAAACAAGGTTGGCTTTGCAAGGCCCTGTGAAAATCGTAGATTGTATCATAAAGGAATAGCCACGAGGAACGAGCAGAGTGGCTGACTCGGCATCGCAAGCTGCATCCCAGGCCATCTTGAACGCATCTGTATCGTTGGTGACTCCATCACCTTTGGCACCAAATTTTCGCACATCGAATGGGGAAATGGGTTCTGCATCACCGCCACTGTAACTGGGGCTAGCAGCATTAGCTGGCTCGGGCGCTGGTGAGGGCGGCACTGAGATATGAGACACAGCAGGCAAATCCTTCTTCCTCGTGTGGTGACTGTGAGTCCTCCCATCAGTTGGAGGAAGCAACACGAAGAGTGACAAGAAAGTGAGCACGGCAAGAGAAAGTAGCGAGCGTGTCATGGTGAAGAGATTTGCAAACTTGGGGAAAGATGAGTGACTAAGGTGATGGGAGCAATGTGTAGATATTTAAAGAAGTCACCCAAACTATCACTATCCTAGAATGATAGGCTCCTTTCTCCGCTAGGGTGTGGCGCGTAGCCGTAATTCGAGTTCACGCTCAATTATTCCTGGGATTCAAGGAACCTGACTCAGATTATGACAGGGCTGTTCTTTTCTGAAGTGAGCAAAGAGGCAAAAGAAAAATGAACCCACGTTCTGGGGAAGTACTGGAAAACCAAGTTGTGTGGAGCTATCCTGAGCCTGCGAAAGTGGTGACCACTTTGCGTTGAGGCACCGGAACAAGTTGCGAGGCTGTTCTTTCAAACACACACAGACAGAGTGGCCAGTTTCGAGAGTTTGGAGGATGATGTGTGAGAGGCTGGCGGAGTTCCGGGCCGTTTTTATACTAGGAAAAGAGTTGGTTAGTGGGAGGTTACTTTTTGGGAGGGTCGGTCCTTGTGGGAGGATTATAATAATGACACAAGACCGACCAGTTCCAATATAGGATTGGCTTTCGTTGGTGGCTGGGAATAGTGGAGGGTGCACATAGCACTTGGGCATGCATGACAAAGAGAGAGAGTAAAGCCTGGCGGAGAATATTTAGAGCTTGTCAGATGTGGGTTGTGGGAGAATTGCATTGGGAAGGCCAAGCTTTTCTTGCAGAGAGACAGTTTCAGCTTCATTCCCACCTGTTGGGCCAAAATAAGAACAAAAGATTAGGTGAGGCATTTCAAGATGAGGCAGAGGGTTCCAAAATCAGTCACCCCAAAAAGGAGGATGTGTTCTTTTTCACTTCTAAGTGAGGGGCCGAGGGACACTCGCAATTTTTTGGGGCAGTTCCATCATGATCCACCCACCCACTACCCAAAAAGCTTCCATGGCAGTTCCTAACCAAGAGTGGCCTTAGATGGCAGGTTCACAGTATTATAGTTTTCGCAATCTCGTTGGTTGGATATTTCACGCGACCAGCTATGTTAGGTATGTTAAAGAAGGAATAACAATAACCGACAAAACGAAGGATATGATGTGGCCTTTCATTTCGTGCCCGAGTGCTCTCAACGTAAAAGTGACAGGCCTTTCTTAATGCCACATAATAGTATGTTTAGAAAATTAAAGCCGAAAGCGGAACCTCAAACTCTCCAAGCGTTGGAATGTATGTGTTATAATTTAGGGATAAGTGTTTCAGAAGTCCTACAACTTGTCACGAAAGTGCATTTCAGTCCTAAAACTTGCAAAAAGTGCATTTCAGTCCTACAACTTGTCAAAATGTTTCAAATGAGTCCTAAAATTGACGCCGTCTAATTTTTTAACGGAAAAAGCTGACGTGGCCCCTGCGTGGCTTTTTTTAATCGTTTCTCTCTCCTCCGTTGCGAATAGTTTAAAAAAAAAAAGCCACGCATGCAGAACGACGCCGTCGCCTCCTTTCTTCTTCACCACGACGCCGTCTCCTCCTGTCTCCTTCACCACGACGTCGTCTCCTCCTTTCTCCTTCACCACGACATCGTCTCCCCCTCCGTCTGTACGTCTTCTTCACTGTCGTGTTCTCCCTCCCCTCTCCATCTCTACGTATTCTTTCGCTTTCCAAGTATCCCCTAAGCCCCAAATCGAACTCGTCCGAACCCTAAGCCCCAAATCGAACTCGTCCGAACCCTAAGCCCCAAATCGAATTCCTCCGTACCGTAAGTCCTAAATCGAATTCGTCCGAACCTAAGCCTCAAATTTGATGATCTGCAGTTCTCTTGCAATTTGGGTCCTCATCGACCTCGAGTTCGACACTCGTCGTGAGTTCGTGTTCTTTCCTTCATTTGACGATTGTAAGTTGTGTGAAGACCTCTTTGTGGGAGTCTGGAAATCTCAGCGGTGAAGCGATTAGCGTCGGGGATGACGACAGGGTCAGCGATGACGATGGCGAGTCCTCCTCACGCAGGTATCACTCTCTGCATTATAACATTTGGGTATCTCCTGATAATGCTACGAGTTTTTTTGTTTTGCAAAAGTGCTTTAATCTCTGCATTATGTAAAACGATGTCAGTTAGCATCCTCAGTTCTTCATTATTTGGAGTTCAGAGAGCTCGAGTTTGACACACATCAACTTTATGTTCTCTTCTTTGATGATTGCGAGTTCATGCAAAGATATGTCTTGTGGGCATCTCGGCGTCTCAACGGCGGAGCGAGCGGCATCAGGGACGGCGATGGTGACTCCTCATGCAGGTATCACTCTCTACATTATAGTATTTGGGTATGTCATAGTAATATTACCATTTTTTTTGTTTTGTTTTGTAAAGGTGTTTTACTCTCTACATTATAGCGGCATTTTACTATCTGCGTTATAGTTGTTTTGCATTTTTCAATTCTTGCGATAAATTATAACATTGCAGCAAATTAGAACATTGCTCTCAGTATTGATCATGTAGTTGCATTGTGGTTGTAAAACGGATTATGCTAATTTGTTGTTTCTATATTGATTGTTAGTCTTTTATAAAAATATTTTCAATTTAGAACTTGAACATTGCTTCAATAATTTGATGATTGAAAGTGCTCTGCTTTTTTGTTTCTGTTCCCTTGTAGGTCCAATGGCCGAGAACAAAGTTTATGTCACTGTTCGCTATGGAGGTAACTTTAAAGGTGGCCCACCATTGGAATACATAGGTGGAAGGGCTGATGTTGCTGAAATAAGTTTAAGTAAGCCTTCGCTGTCTAATATAATTGAAGCTATTGAGGCTTTGGGTGTGTGTAGAGTAGAGAAACTCTTTTATAGAGTTCCTGGAAATAAGACTCTTGTAGACGGAGTAACTCTTAGGTATTTATGGGATAACGCTGATGTGATGGATCTATTTTATCATCATCTGTGCTCTGAAAATATTACACTATATGTTGAGCATGTTGATAATGAAAAGGCAGGAGCTGAGATGGGGGGTGTTGAGATGGAAACTGGAGGTATGTCTAATGTGATTAGAAATACTGATGATGACGAGAATCGGGCTGGAGTTGCCAATAGGGATCTAGATGAGGAAGAGGATGATGATGCACATAATTTGGTGGATATGGAAGAGGCGAGTGATGATGATGACTTTGAACTGGTTGAAGCAAGGAAAAAATTAATTGAATTTTCAGCAAGACATAGGCTCCAAATTTTAAATTATAGAGAGGCAACTAGTACTTCCCAACCACCGACTGTGGATGAGACTCAATCGTTAGATGATTAAGGGTACGAAAAAAGTATGCTGATTCAGATGAGGAAGACAGTCTTCAATCAATTTTAAATGATGAGGGTGGTGAAGAGGTTGATGTTATTTCAAGGAGGAGAAGTAGGTTCCCATCATATGATCAAAGTGGTACAAATCCAGAATTTATTATTGGCATGACATTTGATGATGCAACTGAGTTTAAGAATGCAATTTTGAAGTATTCTGTGGCCGAGCAAAGAGCAATCAAATACACTAAGAACACAAAAAGTGTTGTAAGAGCCAGGTGTGGCCAGAACAATTGTAACTGGATGATCTATGGTGCTCTTGATAGAAAAACTGGGTCATTTCATTTGAGAAGGTATGTAAATCAGCATATATGCAGTATCACTTTCGAGAATAAGAGAGTGTCTAGCACTTATTTAGCTAAGCACTTCAAGATTCTCATTTCTGCAATGCCTAAAATCAAAGCACCTGAGTTAAAGAAATTAGTTAGAGAACAACTTGGAGTAAATGTTACTTTCAGTCAGTGTAGGAGAACAAAGCTGAAAGTATTTAAGGAATTGCAAGGCAATTACAAGAAGGAATATGCACAGATGCACGACTACTTGGGAGAGCTTTACACTGCAAGCCCATCAAGCAATTTTAAATTGAAAGTTGAAAGGCCATGGCCAAATTCTCTACCGGTATTTGATAGGGTTTACATTTGCTTTGATGCTTGCAAGAAAGGTTTTTTGGCTGGATGTAGGAAGATCATTGGATTAGATGGATGTTTTTGAGGGGTTTGATCAAGGGTGAGTTGTTATGTGCCGTCGGAAGGGATGGCAACAATCAAATGTATCCAAAGTGGCATGGGCAGTGGTAAGAATCGAGAATAAGGACACATGGACTTGGTTTATCGAATTGTTGAAGTCAGACCTTGATATGTGTAATGGTGACGGATGGGCGTTGATAAGTGATCAACAAAAGGTATGCTTTTCTTTTCTTTTCTTTTTATGTTTTCATTTGTAAATTGATTGTGACGTTACAATGTTTTTCTTTCTGTTTTCATATATATTTTCTTTTTTTCCGGTAATTGTCAGGGTCTTGTCCAATCTGTAGCTGAACTGTTGCCAAATGCAGAGCATAGGATGTGTGCAAGGCACATTTATTCCAACTGGGGTCAAAAATACAAAGGAAAACAGTTGCTGAAGCAATTTTGGAGATGTGTCAAGAGCAATAATATGTCAGATTTCGAGATGCATAGACAGAGGTTGAAGGAACTAACTCGGGAAGGTCATGATGACTTATTCCGTATTGAGCCAAAACATTGGTGCAAAGCCTTCTTTGACACCGATATTAAATGTGATGTCGTTGATAATAATCTGAGTGAAGCGTTCAATGGCAGGTGTGTGGAAGCTAGGTGCAAGGCCATTGTGAGTATGCTGGAGGATATTAGAATCATGGTTATGAATAGAATGCATACTCAAAGGGATGGATGTGCTAGGTGGACTAGAAATTACGGTCCAAGGATTATGCGTAAGTTACATGAGAATACATCTGCTAGTAGGTATTGCCATTTGATATGGAATGGAAATGAAGGATATGAGATTACAGAAGGTGGTGACAAATATGTTGTTGATTTGAATTTAAAAACTTGTTCTTGTAGAGCTTGAGAACTTAGTGGAATTCCATGTTGCCATGTCATTTGTGCAATACATCATAAGAGAAATGATCCGACCGACTATCTAGCCGAGTGCTTCAACAAGGAAAAGTATCTAAGTGCTTATCAATTCATGATGCCTACGGTGAGAGGACAGAAATTTTGGAATAAAACCAATAAAGAAGCTCCTCAACCCCCACCAATGAAGAACATGCCTGGTAGGCCAAAAAGGAGTAGAAGAAAGCAACCGATTGAGCTTGTAAGAGGTGATAGAATGACTAAAGAGGGTAAGCAAATGACTTGTTCTGCTTGCAAACAAATTGGACATAACTGCAAGGGATGTCCTTTAAAAAAGGTATTTCCTTAACTAACTGATCATCTTAATGCTGGGCATGTCACTTTAACATGTTGTTAATCAATACTTAATATGTGCTTCTCAGGCCAATGCTGGGGCCAATGTACGTACATCCAATACTTCTGCAAATGTACGTACATCCAATGCTCAGGTCAATGTATGTACATCCAGTGTTGATGCCAATGCAAGTACAGCTGAAGCTTATGCTCAATCTCAGGCTAATTCCACTGGTCCAAGGCTCAGAAAAAGACAAGTAAGTTGTCATCTAACCATTATTGTAAGTTTTGTATATGAAGATTCCAATTTAGTAACTTTGAATATATATTCAGGCTAAAGCTAAAGCAACGATAAGCGTAGCTGAAGGAGGATTCGAAAGCCATGCCAATGCTTCTGCAAATGCCAATTCAGTAGGAGACAATAATGGGCATGGTAATGCTTCTGCTCAGGCTAGTGCAGATGTAAGAGAATGTAGTGCTCGTGCAAATGTAAGAGAATGTAGTGCTCGTGCAAATGTAAGAGAATGTAGTGCCACTTTGCTTCTGCTCATGCTAGTGCTGATGTTAGAGGATGTAGTGGTGAGGCCAATGCTTTTGGTGAAGTTCGTTCGGATCAAGGGGAAGGCAGTGCAGCGGCCAATATAATGGCTAAGCATAGACGTGAAAAGATTCCGGTGAGTAATACCTCAATCCCCAAGTATACATGTATTGTGACTATGTTATGATGTTGAATGAATTTTCTATTATTTCAGTTCAAAAGACCTACCATTGAAAATTGCATGATACGAGAGAGAATCACAAGGCAAGAGGATGAAAATGATAGGGTTGGGTGTTGATGCAAACCCTATGACAAACCTTCATATTCGCAAGGTGAGTAATATTTTTAAATTTTTATAATAGCAATTACTTATCTCCTTAAGCTAAAAAGATACTCATTCTTATGTAGCCTAATACAATTGGTGCAAGAATCGTAAACCTACCGGAGAAAGGGGTAGTCACAAGAGCTACGTCAACAAAGCAAAGGTGCATTCCCAAGTCGTGCACAACCTCGGTCATATCATATATCAGCAGCTCCTCGAAAACAAATTGCGGTGACGCCGAAGCCACTATTACAACCCAAGGCCACTTCACAACATCAGTCATATCATGCAATAGTACCTCCTCCAAAGCACGTTGCAATGAAACCAACGACACTATCACAACCTCAAGCCAGTTCTCAAGCTCAGTCATCTCAAGCTACAATAGCTCAGAAGAAGCATCTTGGTTTAAAGCGAAAGGCACCATCCCAACCCCGGAGGTAAGTTCCCAACCCCAATCATCTCATGTAACATTACCTCCTCCAAAGTATGTTGCGCTGAAGCCAAAGCTACTATCGCAACCTTAGGCCAATTCCGAAGATCAGTCATCTAAGGCTACAATAGCTCAGAAGCATCTTGGTTTAAAGCGAAAGGCACCATCACAACCCAAGGCAAGTTCCCAATCTCAATCATCTCGCGCAACATTACCTCCTCGAAAGCATGTTGCGATGAAGCCAAAGCCACTATTACAACGTCAGGCTCGGTCATCTCGAGGCTACAACAACTCCTCCAAAGCCTATCGCTTTGCGAGACCATATATAAGGAAAAGCGCCAGAATTTTGAATCAAGTGAAGGCTCAACCCTCTTTGGACCACCGGAGACCATCATATTGGATTGATATGTCTGCTGAAATTGGTGTTGTTAGGTATATCAATTATTAGCTGGTTTTTTGTATGAGACGTGTAGCGTTTGTGCATAGAACCTTTTCTGCACTGAAAGTGCATATTTTGTTGAACAGAACCTTTTGTGCACTGAAAATGTAAGCCATGTTGCTTTGTCAATGAATCGTGTTTCAACAAGTTATGTGGGATGCTTGGTTTTGGTTTGGATAATGCATGAAAGTGATTACTCTTCGGGATTGTTAATAGGTAATTACTGAAATTGGCCATGCAGAATTTTCATTCTTCCAATGCTTTTGTCATCTTCTTTCCCATACATTTTTCTCGAGTTCCTCAGGGGCATTAATGGTAACCGATACCACCACCTCTTATTGCTAATTTTTCATTTTATATGATGGGGTTTTGCTCTACGTGGTCTCGTGGCCCGCATTGGATGATTCATGGAAGATTTGATTAGGTAACTTAGGTATTGTAGGCGACTGCTTTGATTTCACTTGATTTTTACACATTCCATTTGAGGCAAGCTCATTATTAAAATCATGAAAAAATCACCAATTAACAATCTCGATTGCATAATAAGGGAGTTGTCACCATTTTTTTGAAGTTCCAAATTTATTCTGGTGGGCAATAGCTCATGTAGTGCTATTGACAAGCACACAAATCAAGCAACAATTTGCAATGCGATAGTAATTTCTCGCATGGCAAGCAACCGGTCTTGCAAACTACAAACTCACATCAGATTTCATTCACATCTCCATTATCCACAACTAGTGTTCAAAATTACAAACTCAGATAGAAGGTACTATGGAAGACTTAGAAATTTCCCACCAACTTTCACATTATACATAACCAATATAGCGATATAACACATGCATAAAATGAATGCTGATTGATATAGCATCTTTCCTTTCTTTACTTGTGCAAGCTCCTCCTTTAAACGTCTATTTTTCGCCTTTTGAGTCTTTATTTCAGCTAGCAATGAGCTCACCTCGACTCCGTTACCCCTCGATTGGCTTGATTCAGACAATGTTTGATTTCTTTCAAGGAGGTCAACTATCATGTCCCTCACATGATTTGGTATCTTTGGATCCACCCACATGAAGAAATTGCAGCAACTTGGACTATCAAACTTAGCACATCCATGGAACCTTCTTCCTGCGTTTTCTTTGTCTTTGACATAAGAATTGGCGATTGAAGGCCACAATAACATGTTGGCTCGAGTTGACCTCATTAGGAGTTATGCTACTTGATGCGTATGTTGCCACCCTCATTCGTGGGCTTCGTATTATAGGAACCTAATAGAAGTATATTAGCTATATTATGATTCCTTCATAACGTCTTCATATTAATAACTTCTGCATAATGCAATGTGTTTACTTGAGAGATTTAGGAGATGTTTTCAATCTCCAAAAAACATCTCTTTTTTCATATGCACTGGATGAATAAACAACCATAACTTACTTCTGCATCAATGTTCTAATTTGTCACTAGTATTGGAGAATGGAAAACAACAAAATGCTATAATGCAGAGAGCGATACCTGCGTGAGGAGGAGTCGCCATCGCCGTCGTTGACCACATGTCGTCGTCCCCGACGCCAATCGCTTCGCCGCTGAGATGCCGAGACTCCCGCAAGCGAGATCTTCACACGAACGCACAATCGTCAAAGGAAGGAAAGAACACGAACTCACGATGAGCGTCGAACTCGAGGTCGATGAGGACCCAAATCCCAAGATAACTGCAGATTGTCAAATTTGATTTGGGGCTTAGGGTTAGGACGAAATCGATTTGGGGTTTAGGGTTCGGATGAGATCGATTTGGGGCTTAGGGTTCGAACGAATTCGATTTGGGGTTTAGGGTTCGGACGAGATCGATTTGGGCCTTAGGGTTCGGACGAATTCGATTTGGGGTTTAGGGTTCGGACGAGATCGATTTGGAGCTTAGGGTTTGGACGAATTCGATTTGGGGCTTAGGGGACACTCATAATAGAGAAAGAAGAAGTACGGAGGGGGGGAGGAGGAGACGTCGTGGCGAAGGAGAAAGGAGGAGACGGTGTCGTGGGGAAGGAGAAAGGAGGAGACGGCGTCGTGGTGAAGAAGAAAGGAGGAGACGACGTCGTTCTGCATGCGTGGCTTTTTTTTTAAACTATTCGCAACGGAGGAGAGAGAAACGATTAAAAAAAGCCACGCGGGGGCCACGTCAGCTTTTTCCGTTAAGAAATTAGACGGCGTCGATTTTAGGACTCATTTGAAACATTTTGACAAGTTGTAGGACTGAAATGCACTTTTTGCAAGTTTTAGGACTGAAATGCACTTTCGTGACAAGTTGTAGGACTTCTGGAACACTTATCCCTATAATTTAATGGATTGAAATAGACGTGAGTTCATTGGACTCAAGTGTTGTAAATTCTTTCTTAGCAACTTCTCTCTGTCTTGCGTTCCTTGGTGCCATTCATAGTATTGTCGGATTTCATGCCTTTTTAACGGTCTTCCGACAGTCACCGGACTGGATTTCTCGTATTTCAATTAGAGTTTTCTCTGCGAAATACTAGATGCATAGCCTTCAAGGAGCTGATGGAGAGGTTTACCGTTAGTCTTTGATAGATAGGCAGAGAGATTGGTCTTAGCTTGCCATTTTGATGAGGTGCCCAACTTCATCTTAATATGCTACTCATAACTGGTGATGGTTTCGAATATAGAATCGGTTCTCAAGCTCGACTCATTCGGGTGCGTTTAGTAACCATTCTATTCCGAGAAACAATTTTTGAATATAAATAATTTTTTCTATTTCTGTTCCCGGGAATAATTTATGAGTATAAGAACGTGCATGAAACTGCAAAAAAAAATTATTTGAGGAATATAAATGTGTTTGGTAAACTTGTATACTTTTGTCATTTCTTTTAATTTTTCAATATATATAATATATATGTATATATTATATTTTTCCTTTTTTTCTTTTTCCTTCTTCCTCCTTTGTGATCGGTCGTTGGCCATAGCGGAAGTCAGCAACCGGTTGGGCGAGGTCCGATGAGCTCGCCGGAGTTTCACGAGGCCACCGCGAGGCTTGACCTCACTAGATCTAGGTGAGGGCAAGCCTCACTACACCACCGGCGAGGCTCTACCTCGCACAAGTAGCGCAAGATCAACCTCACCTTGGTTGGGCGAGCTTGAGCTGGCCTAGATTTGGCGGGGCCAAGCTCACCCAGCCGCCACTGGGGAGGCTTGGTCTTGTCAGGGGCCAGCGATGCTCTGGCGAGGTTGCTAGCCCTCGTCGGCCGGACGCCAATCATGGCCGAGGCCGGCAATCAGCCAAAAGGAAGAAGAAGGAAATAAAAGAGAAGGAGAAAAAAGAGAAGAAAAAAGAAGAGAGAGAAAAAATAATTTTCGGAATTGTTCCCAGAAACAAGAAACTAATTTTTTTCTACTCGTTTCAGTTCCAAATCTGTTTCCGTGAACAAAAGTTTTACCAATTACGTTTCTATTTTTTTTTTTTTTTTTGAGGAACAGCACTTTTTAACAAACAGGCCCTCAACAACCGATCAAACTCGACTCAATTTTCTTTGCGTCCCAAACAAGTTTGGATGGCCCAATTATCGAACCTTGCATTAGATTAGCCTTCAATAGTGCTTGTCTGGAATTGATTGCCACGATAATCAAGTGATCATGCTTCTTTTCTCCGTGGGTAAGGCAACTTGGGTCAACAACGACCGCGTGGGTTGCTCCATAGGCGGGCGGGTCTTGCGGAACTCAGGGCCTATCGTAGCGGAGATCGTTTCCAGGGAAATCGCATTGGAAGAAGGCAAAAAGAAGACGACAAAAGGTGACGAGAGAATAGTCACAAGCGAATACCAGGGCATCTTAGGGTTGACAAAGCAAGTGACGTTACATATGTAACTACCTCATTAATTACTGAAAAAGTAAATTTCAATCCAGCAATGAAATAAATTAGTCCTTTCTAATGCACACCATATGTAATTTCAGGATAAAGCTTCACACCCCTCATTATAGACCTACCTAATTAATTTCCAGATCTTCTATATATGTAAATCAAAATCTTCCACGCCATGGCGCTACCACTTGTTGTTCCCTAAGTCATCTGCTTTGCACATAAAAGAAGAAATAATGAAGAATCAAAGGAAGCCGAATCAGCAAGGGAGATTTATTTCTTCAAAAGGCTCTAAATCACCAATTCCCTACATGTATCATCCTCCATAATGATTTTGCACGTAAACAGCAACCCTGGTCACCATGTCGAGTGTGTCAGGTAGGGGTGTGCATGGTTCGGGCGGGTGGTTCCCGATCTAGAACCGGGAACCGCCTGCTAAGGACCGGTTCCGAAAAATTGAAACGAGATCCACCTGGGAACCGGACTAGTCGGTTCCCGGGTGGATCCATGGAACCAATCTTGACACGAAATAATTTTGGTTTTCAACATAGAACGGTCGGGTCTATGAGTTGGGAATGAGGGGAGGAGGTCTATGGTTGGATTTTCAACATAGAACGGTTGCGAAACAATTTTCTGCGGCTGTGGTGGGTGGCGGCCAACGTGATGGGGCAAACAGCAGCGGCGGAGGAGCAGCGGTGGCAACATCAACGCTCGGGGAGG
The DNA here is from genome assembly GCF_016545825.1 of Eucalyptus grandis. Classification (NCBI taxonomy): domain Eukaryota; kingdom Viridiplantae; phylum Streptophyta; class Magnoliopsida; order Myrtales; family Myrtaceae; genus Eucalyptus; species Eucalyptus grandis. The sequence continues at coordinate 14,251,024 of NC_052617.1, read as the reverse complement.
AATCGAAATGGCGATAGGATTATGAGGAACCGAGGAAGAGACAAAGAAAGAGAGAACCGAAGACAAAGGGAGTGAGGAGATGAGATCTAATCTATGGTATCTTTTAGTAATTTTTTTTTTTAATATTAAAAAGGTTTCGATCCGGTCCGGGTGGGCGGATCTGCCCATAGAACCAGGAACCGGACCGGTTCCCTCAAGAACTGCCGGTTCCAGGCTGTTCCGGTCCGATTCCGGGCGGCCCGGGCGGTTCCCGGGTGTTTTGCACAACTCTAGTGTTAGGCATGTCCTCTGAAATTGCGGCGAAGCTGGGATCGAATGCGCCGTTGCATTCGAGCACATCCACGACCTTAGGCTTTGCCCGATTTATTTCCTCGTAATCTCTCTCTGTCGAAATATTGATGGCACTTGTTCAAGTCGTCCTTGATCTTCTGGTACATGGAAAGGCAGATCTCACAGCCTTTTCGCACCGATAGATCCGCGGTCCCGTCACGAACTCGAGCATAATTTTGGTAAATGAGATCCGCCTCGCTCATGGTCAATTCGATCGAGATGAGCGAAAGCAAAGGAACATCCGCTGAATTAGTGCGCGGATTGTTCTCCAAGAGGTTCGTGCAGCAGTCCGGGATTTTCGCCGGGAGGCAAATGATATGTATTGTATCTTTGGGAAATTGCAATGGAAGAAGGTACAAAGAAGAAGAAGATGAAGAGTGATGAAGTGAGAATGGTAATAAGACATGCAAAAGAAGATGAGGCCTTTTTGGCTGTCGACTGGATGGATAAATCAAGTACGTATATTGAGACATGTCTTAGCCAAAAAGGAAATATAAAAGAAAGAAAGAGATTCGTTTGGACATGAATATGCAGCAATCAGTTCATTCCAATTGTGCAATTTTCATACCCCTATTTTGATCACGAATAGTTTGGTTCGAAATTTCTACAAACCAAACTGCTCTCTTGCCAGCATTGAGAGATAATAACCAAGACTTCATCGAAATGAGGGAAATTTCAAATAAGAATCCGAAGTGGACCAATTTTATCAAATAAAGACCCGAAATTAACATTGTATCATATAAAGATCTGAAGTGGACTCATTGTCTCAAATAAGGACCCGAAGTGGTTGAATCAATTTTAAATAAGAACCTGAGCTTGCTAGTCAGCCAAATATTCGCTAGCTATCAAACATGTGACATTTCTAACAACTGGAGTTTGAGCAATTTTATCCAAAAAAAAAAAAAAAAGGAAAATTAACAAATCCTAAAAAAAAAAAAAACCCTAGGTTTTCTATGGTTTCTCCGTTCCTAGTACCCGTCCTCTGAAAGTCAAAGACTGAAGTTCTCCCCATTCCTTATACCCATCCTCCGCAAAGTTGAAGACCCAAATTCTCTGCTAGTTGAGGCATAAATTAAAAAACAAGAAGAAAATCATATGCTTATTTCTTTGTTTGCGGAGACCCAAATTCTCCACTAGTTGAGGCACGAATTAAAAAATAAGAAGAAACCCATATGCTTATTTCTTTGTTTGCGGAGACCTAAATTCTCCGCCGGTTGAGGTACGAATTAAAAAACAAGAAGAAAACCATATGCTTCTTTCTTTGTTTGCGGAGACGCAAATTCTTCGCCGATCGAGCAAGGCGAGGAGCGACGAGAATCGAGTCACGATAACGACTGGGCAGTGATTTGGTTGAGGAACAACAAGGGAGAAAAATGAAGAAAATGTAAACATCTAAATGAATAACCTAAACTTAATTAATTTAGAATTTTCCATTTTTTTCCAATCACAAATTTCTGACAAAGTTGCTCTTATTTTAATCGATGGAAAATGTCTGCCGGCAAGCTAAGGTCCTTAATAGAGATTAACTTGATCACTTCGGATCATTATTTGACACAAAATTCACTTTAGGTCATTCTTTGAAAAAATGGGTCTACTTCGGATCCTTATTTGACACAAAGTTCACTTTGGGTATTTATAAGAAAATAGATTCACTTCGAGTCCTTATTTGAAATTTTCCCTCGAAATGATGGATATTTCCAAGTAAATATAATTATGAGGAAAATTTGTAATTTTTTTTTAATATATTACACTTTCACCAATTCAATCCTAAAATTTTAAATTTTGCCAATTAAGTCCATGCAACCATTTTAGTTGAGAATTACTGAAGTGAATGCTAGCTGTTTTACATAACATGACCAAGACACTTGACAATGACTTTTTTTAATAATAATTTTATAATTTTATAAATTTGCTCTAGTTTTTTGGTTTTTTTTTCCCTTTCCTTTTCTTTATTTTTGTTTTTGCTTTTTCGATTGAGGGCCGATGACCCTTGCCAGGATTGGATGAGGGCTCATGGCCATCGTTGTTGTTGGTGAGGGCTTGCAGGCCTCACTGTTTTTGACAAGGACTTGGTAGCCCTCACCTAATGCCCTAGCTGGCCACAACAATAATGCCACAGCCACAACACCCTCACTGACCAATCGAGGGTACGCAAGACCTTAGCCAAGTTCAATGAGGGCGTTGCAACTATCAACAACCTCGAGCAAAGGCATTGTGACCCTCATCGGGTCTAAGCAAGGTTGTTGGGGGCATGCCCTTGCTTTGGCTCGTGTAGGCCACGACATCCTCACCTTGTGCCGGCAAGGGTCTCTGACCCATGCCATCCCTCGATCCATAGTACCCAAAAAAAAAAAAAAAGATTAATGGAAAGAATAAAAACCATAAAGAATTAATATATATATTTAAAAATGTCACATCAATGGTGATTGTAACTGTCCTACACCAATCATGACTGTAAGATAGTCATGGTCGGCATTCATTTCAACAATTTATGGTCAAAATTGGCTTCATGAACTCAATTAGCAAAATTGAAATGTTTAAGATTAAATTTATAAAAGTACAATAGATTTAAAAAAATTTGGATAATTTTCTCATTTTATGATACCTATTATATCTCGTATTATCATTCAAATTTTAGGATATAGTTTAATTAAGCAAGAGCATATCAAGAAGCTCAATGTTTGAAATAGAGCTTAAAAATCTTTGCTTACTCAGGCTGAGTCATGAATAACAAATCTTAACGGCAATTCAATCAATTATTTTCTAGTAAAGAAATTGATCAAATTATATTATCTAATGCTTCGCTTTGATTAGATTGAACAACTATGGTCCACAAACATAGACTTTAAAAAAAAGAGAGTAATTTCAACAATATTTTGTAGATAAATTTCGTGATGGCAGCAGCAAATGTTTACTAAAGCCGATTTAAACAATTCATTTACTAAATGATATGAAAGATTGTTATTGATTATTGAATATGACTTGACCACTTTACCAGAAATTAATTCTGCTCACTGTTCACGAAAAAGAAATAATTGCGTTTAAGAAGCTACATATGTGCAATGTGACTAATTTACTAACAAATTCCTTTTCCCAGCCAATTTACTAAGTCATTTTTACCTCCAAAATACTCATTAGTAGAGCCCATTTATTTCTCAAAAAATTAATAAGTTGAAATTACTTTCCTAAAAATGATCATTTGTATCGCTTACAAAAATGAATGCACCAAAAATAAATTTCATTGTCCATGAAAATATTCATACATAAATTGTTGTTGATAGTAAAAAAAAAATTTCATTAGCTAATTATTTTAAACGGTACAAATAATCATTAATAGACATGTTTTTAAATCATTCGGTGAAATAAAACAAGCCTAATTTGATTGTCAATTACATTTCTAGCCCCGAATTAATCAAAACTATTTGCATCTTTTCACTTCAAAGTTCTGAATGTTTACCTTTACCTTTAACTCCTCTTATGTATTGTTTCCCCCCACAAATCACAACAATAGAAATCAATTTTTGGCACATATGACATCTTTGAATGCTGTAAAATAGACTATTGGGACAAAATTGTTTCATCTTACTTATGAATTCAGAAGGAGATGATGAAAACATCACACGTGAAAATTGACTAGAGGGGCACTCAAATTCATTAATTGTAACTGTAACTTGTAAGGACCAACTTCTGACTCAAATTAGATACTTTGGGCCGGAGCCCGCATAACTTTAAATCGCGAATTATTAATAGTTGAGATTGGTGCCACTCTTTAAATGGTACATTACCGCACATTCTCCGTGCGATGTGGGATTCAGTTCATTTTTGCCCCATCAGCGTTTTCATGAGGCGTGTTACTGATTCATCCTTCCTGGAGTTGGTCAAATAAAATATAGTGGTAAAAAACCGCATTCGCTCCCATCTTCTCGTCTCCCGTTCTTCATCTTCCAAGGTGGCGATTCATTGAACTTGGACTTTACTGTGCTCTCTCTCTCTCTCTCAAAAGGGGCGACTTCGCAACTTTAATGAAGTGCAAAATAGAAAAACAAGTTTTAATACTTCATATTACAGCATGGCTATAGTTCAAGTCACATTCGAGGTTTTCTAGGGTTATATAAGGACCATCGTCTTCTTCTCTGCTTGTCAAGACGCCAAAAGAAAGGCAAGCTTCAACCTCTGGTGTTTCAAGATCACTCTGATCTTTCAGTAGCGAGAAAATGGCAAACGAATCTCCGGCGAGTCCGCTGTCAAACATGATGTGGGGGCAGCAAGAAGACCACTATCCGAGCGAGATTGATGGACCGAGGCGGTCTTTCCTCAGCGAGCACACCCGGAGAAGCGATGCCAGCGTGATCACTTTACCGGTCCCGGGGACTGCAGCCCTGATGCCGGCAAGGTTCTCAGCCGCGTCATCCATGGATGTGGGGAGGAAGATAGAGAGTGTGTCGCCGGAGACCACAAGGCACGTGGTGTTAAGGATGTACAAGAGCTTGAAGAGGCACGGGTTGAGGAGCGAAGCCAGAAGAGCGTTCACCAGAGAAGTAGAAGGCGACGTGATCTCCGAAGTGGAGGAGATCAAGAACGAAGGAGATGAGGGTGTGAGGAGGAAGTCAGAGGAGCTTCTGGGAATGGAGTACTTGCTGAAGGATGGTTTCGTGAGTTATCTGCGGGACATGGCCAAGATCACACCCCCAATCCCTCAACTGGTAAAATGCCACGTGACTCTCTTTTTTTTTTTTTTTTTTTGGTAAAGCACGTGACTCTCTTTATATTCTCTAACGTGCCGTCTATAAACCATGATATGACGTGCAGTCTCGTCCGGACAATCTCTGCGACAGTTCATATACTCAACTTGAATGAGAACGTCGATAGCATATAAATCGGGGTAAGTGTTGAAAAAGTCTTAAATATTTTGTATTTGTATCAATTTAGTTTTAAACATTTTTACGTGATGTCAATTCAGTTTTTCTGGCTAATTTTGCTTTTTACGTGATACCAATTCAGTTTTTTCTGACCAATTTTGCCCAGATTTTGCTGACTAGATGTTGGCCTCTTGACATGGCCTGATCGGCGCTGAATAACTTTTAATAATATTTTAATATTTTAATATTTTTATTTTTTTTTTTATTTTTTATTTTTTTATTTTATTTTTTCTTCTCCTCCTCCTTCCTCCACCTAGTCGCCGAACCTTGGCGACCGGCCAGAGGCGACGGTTGGTGAGGTTGAGGTCGACCTCGCCGGCCACATTGCCGGTGGCCGTGAGGGTGGCCTCGCCCATGGCCAACGAGGCTTGGCCATGGTCGGCGAGGCTCGCCCATGGTCGGTGAGGCTCGCTCGCTCGCCCATGGGCGAGACTTGACCCTTGCCAAATCTGGAGAGGGCGAGCCTTGCTTGCTCGGCGCGAGGGTCGAGCCTTGTCCATGGCCGATGAGGGCGAGCCCTGCCAGCCCAGTGCGAGGCCAGTATGAGGCCGCGAGGGCAGCCTCATGCTGAGCTGGCAAGGCTCGCACTCGCCTGCCATGGGCGAGGCTTGACCCTTGCCAGATCTGACAAGGGCGAGGCTCGCCCATGGCAACACCGGGCGGGCAAGCCTCATTGCCATGGGTGAGGCCGCCCTTGCGGCCATTGGTGAGGCTGTCACCTCTAGCCAGTCGCTGAGGTTCGGCGACCGGCTAGAAAAATGAGGAGGAGAAAGAAAAAGAAAAAAGAAATTAAGAAATTAAAATATTATTAAAAGTTGTCCACGTCAACCGGTTAGCGTCCAGTTAGCAAAATTCGGTTAAAATTGGCC